>NC_057807.1:403199388-403444125 GCF_018294505.1 Triticum aestivum
CGGACTCGCCTCTGCATGCGACGCCGCAGCACGCCGCGTCGTCGCCTGCTACGGCTCGTTCCTGGCTCAACCTCGCTGGGATGGGGGAGGGGGGTCCCGACGCCCCTCCTCCCCGGCTCGGCCTCGCGCTAACGCGGCAGTGCGCTCGTTTGACAGGCGCAGTGCGGTTATTCTGTCCCCCTCCCAACGCACCCACACCCCTAAGATAGATTATGGGGCAAAGTCCATACAAGAAAGATGTGTCAATACAACTATGCCCCTCGGTACAGTGTGCGTCGAGGTTACTGCTGAAAGTGCAATCATGCCCTTAATCATATTTTGATGTTGATGACAACACATATGCTAGGGACTAATCATGTTTATCAAGTATATCTCAGGATTATGTCTCAAGGACCGTGTGCATGGATCATGACTAGGGACAAAAAGCATATAGCTCAAGAATGGAGATACAAGATATTGACTTCATTTATGGTTTGTTCTTGAGTATAGGGATCCTGCACTATTAAGAGGGGATCGTTGGATCTAGTGAAAAACTTGCTCAAAAGCCACTTTTTCTATACCTTGCCTTCGGACTCCGGTGTTCTACGGACGTCCGGTCCCTCTTGATTGCCCGGACATCCGGCCACTTCCGGACGTCCGGTGTTTCACAACAGAAGCATTTCTACGGATGTCCGGAACTCTCCGGACGTCCGACACTTTCACAACAGAAGCATTTTTACGGGCGTCCGGACTCTCCGGTCATCCGTGCTCCGGATGTCCGGCCCAGCTCGAACGTCCGTATCCTGTACACTGGGTTGTGGCTCACATTTTCACAGTGGCCGGTCGTCCGATGACTGTCGGACGTCCGGACCTATTTGTGCCTCCGGACGTCCGATGTTCTCCGGACGTCCGACCCATCTTGTACCCCAAACGGTCACTTTTACCCATCACCTATATATATATATACCTTTCCCTTCCACGGGATAGGGTTGACCATTCACCTTGAGCCTATCAAGAACACTCCTCACTCTCTCTCTCATTCATCCACAACAAATCCTAGATTCCCAAGTGTTCTAGGAACATTTGAGAGAAGTTTTCCAATCAAGTGATAGATCCACTCCTTCCCCTTCTTTGCACCAAAGGAATTCGTGACTTGAGCAAGTTTTGAGCTTTTCCCCATCGTTCTTGTTACTCTTGGAGGTTGGAGACTCCTAGGCGGTAGGAGTCATTCGGAGAGGAATCGAACTTTGTGATTACCCTAGGAAAAGTTTGTGAGGGTTTGGAGACCACCCCAAGGTCTACCACTAGTGGTTGAGAAACGCCTCCGTGGTGTTGTCTCAAAGGGAGAATAGGGTGAGCCTTCGTGGCATTGGTGTGCCTTCGTGGTAACATCCACCTCTCTAACGGTGACTAGCTTCCCTCCAAGGAAGTGAACATCGACATACATCCTCGTCTCTTGGAGTTGCGGTTATTCCTAACCCTAACTCTCTACTTGTGGTTACTTGTCTCTTTACACTTACGTACATTATATTGTGCTTGCCTACTTACGTGTTTGTGTTGTTTGCTTAGTACTTTGTGCTCACGTGCAATTGTTAGGCTCATCTTCATATTCCGCATTATTGCCTAAAATTTCCAAGTAGTATTTAAAATTTGTAATTGTACCTATTCACCCCCCTCTAGGTCCACCTCGATCCTTTCAATTGGTATCAGAGCCTCGTGCTCTATTCTTGTGACTTAACCTCCCTAGAGCAAGATGAACCCAGATGGGACTCCCCTGGTTGTAGATCCTAAGGATAAAGGTGAGGTTTCTTCTGAAGTCAAGTCCTTTACGTCTCAGGATCTAGAACGGGCCCTTGCTAAGCAAAAAGAGGAGCATGATGCTTCTCTTGAGGCCTTGGTCCAACTAAGATTAGCCACGTTGTCCGCAGTGCTTGCACCACACTCAAGTGGTGTGGGTTCGAGGCCAACCGTGCCTACATCATCACTTGGTCAACAACCTCCTAGCAATGAACACGCCATTGTTCCTTGGCTTTATGCAAGACCTCAGGTTGAGAAACGAAGATATAATCCTCAAGGCAAACCTCCTTTACTTAGTGCTACTTCCGATTTTGCTTTGTGGAGAGTTGCTATGCAGGATCATCTTCGACATGGAAACGATGAGATGCTGGAGATCATAGAGTATGGCTATCATGTGGTTGATCCAAAGAACCCCACACCAAGAGATATATATGACAAGAACCTCAATGACACATCAATCATGTGTATAAGGAGAGGTATGGATGAAAAGCAAAGGAGACCATTCATACACATCTGAAGTGCCAAGGAACTATGGGAAAGTATTATACGATCCAGGACTGGCACTTCTACCCTCTGGAGTGCTCAATATGAAATTGCCAAGGGGTAATTGCAAAACTTTTGTATGGAAAAAGGTGAAACCCCCAATCAACTCCTTGATCATCTCATGACTCTCACTGTGGATATTGACTCATGTGAGTGTGACAAGACACAAGATGGATTCAACATGACTAAGAGGTTTCTTGTGGATAAGTTGCTTCATGCCCTTGCTCCATATCATCATCAAATGGTGTGGGACATAAGACAACACCATACATTCAAGGAAATGACTACAGATGACATCATATCCACCTTCCAACTATTTGAAGAGTCAAGGATAATGCCACAAAACATCTTTCCATGCATGGTTCCCCATCATCAAAGATCAATCTTGCATTGAAGGCCAAGCAAGTATGTGAAGATGAGAAAAGTGAAGAAGAAGAAGAAGAAGATGATGATGAAGATGGTAATGAGCTTGAATCCGACGAGGGCCCTTCGTATGAAGACATGGCTCTTTTTGTCAAGAAGTTTAGCGTGGAAAAATTCAAGGGAAGATTTCAAAAGAAGAAAGTAAGAAAATGCTACAACTGTGAAGAAACCAATCACTTCTCCAACGAGTGCCCTTATGAGAAGAGAGAAGATAAACCAAGGTTTCCCAAGACCTTTCCCAGGGAGAAGTTGCCAAATCCTTTGAACTCCAAGCTCAAGAAGAGAGATGGAAGGGCAATGGTTGCTCAAGAAGAATCTGATCCGGATGATGTTAGTGGTGTTGCCGGAGTTGCTCAAAACTCTCAAAACACGTTGACGTTAGTAAACAAGAGTGGTGACGTGGTCACCTACAACTACATGAAAGATTACAAGGGCAACGCTCACAAGTGCCTAATGGCAAAGGCCATGGTTGAAGAAGGAGAGGACCAAAGCTCTTCTGACAAGGTCAAGGTAACTCCACGATCAAATCCTCCTCTTTTCACACCTTCTACTCCTAGTGATGAGTATCTTGATGCGGAGGATAGCTATGAGGATGATGATCTAGATGATCCTATGATTGCTAAACTTAATAAGTTCATGTGCTCCCTCAAAGGAAAGAAACTCACTATGTTTCGTATGCTTATGGAGATGGTGAGTAAGCACACCATCACCATTAAGTAACTCGAAACCTTCGTCACCGAGGAAAAGGAAAAGTGTGAAATCCTTGAGCGGAAAGTCCAATATGAGGAAGCACGAAATGATGAACTATGCTTAAAAATTGGTGCAAATATTGATGTTCACACTAATGATCTTGCCTCCTTGAAAAAGGCTATTGACTCTTGCGAAGAGTTAATGAATGATAAAAGTAAGCTTGTGAAGTCTCATACTTCTCTATCTAAGGATTGTGAGCTTCTATCCATATCTCTCAAGACTAAGGAAGGAGAGCTCACCGTTCTTAGAAAGAGTTTTGAGATGCTCAAACTTACTTATCTTGAAACTCTAGCCAAGGCTTACTCTTCCCCTATTATAAATGTTGATGCTTGTACTACTAACTCTAGTAGTGATCTAGCATCTATTCTTGAGGAAAATCGTTTTCTCAAGGCTCAAATTGAGAAAGGTCTCATGACATGTGCTCAAGGGCAAAATAATCTTGATGAGATTTTGAGCCAACACAATGAGGTGTTTGCCAAAGAGGGACTTGGGTTGACCCGAGCACAAGCAAGAAGAAGACATCCTCTCAAAAGTGCACAAATCCTCTAAAAGAAACATTTGTAAGAGAAGGGCACAAGGAGAAAGGTAAGGTTGTGAGTGGGAAGGCCACAAGGGGCATGCCCACTCTCAACAAGCCTAAAGAGTTCATGCCTCCTTCCTATGTACTTCGTAAGACTAAGGATGGAGAAGTCTTTGCAAAATTTGTTGGTCCTCGAAATGCATTCCGGTTCTATGCTATTTGGGTCCCTAAGACCCTTGTAACTAACTTGAGAGGTCCCATTGCAAAATGGGTGCCTCTAACCAAGTCCTAATTGTGTGTAGGTAAGCTTCTCCGGTGGAGTGCAATGGGTGATTGATAGTGGATGTACAAATCATATGACCGGAGATAGCAAATTGCACTACAATTTCATGGAAGCTATTCAACCATTCATGAGCATTATGTTTGGTGGAGGTTCAAAAGGACAGGTACTCGGATTGGGCAAGGTGGCTATGACAAACGACATGTCTCTTGCAAATGTTATGCTTGTCCAATCCCTTAAATACCACTCACTTTGTGTTCTCCAATTGGCTTCTGTTGGTTATGATACACTCTTTGGACTAACGGATGTGAAAGTCTTTAAGAGAGATACTCTCGAAGTGGCTTTTGTTGGAGAGTTGGATGGCAACCTTTACACGGTTGATTTCTCGAAAGAGAGCACATTCCATGCAACTTGTCTAATGGCCAAGGCTGACAAGGGGTGGCTATGGCATCGCCGGCTAGCCCATGTCGGCATGAGAAATCTTCAAGATCTCTTAAAGGGGAATCACATCCTTGGACTAACCAATGTCTCTTTTGAGAAAGATCATGTGTGTAGTGCATGCATACCCGGGAAGCAACATCAATCAAAGCACCCACCCAAGAACATAGTATCTACTTCAAGGCCCCTGGAGCTCCTTCATGTGGATCTTTTTGGGCCTCCTTCATGGGATAGTCTTGGTGGGAAAAAGTATGGGCTTGTCATTTTTGATGATTACTCAAGATATACATGGGTGTTCTTCCTCAAGTCCAAGGACGAAATGAAGATCACCTTCATTGATTTTGCCAAGCAAGCCCAACAAAAGTTTGACAAACAAATCCGGGCAATAAGAAGTGACAATGGCTCTGAGTTCAAGAACTATACCTTGGAAGAATTTCTTAGTGATGAAGGGATTGAGCATCAATACTCAGCTCCATACACTCCTCAGCAAAATGGTGTAGCCGAAAGGAAGAACCGTACACTTGTAGAGATGGCAAGGTCCTTGTTGGATGAATACAAGTCACCACATAGTTTTTGGGCCGAAGCTGTCAATACCGCATGCCATGCATCAAACCGGCTCTTCCTCCGCACTATATTGGAAAAGACTCCATATGAGCTTCTAACTGGAAACAAGCCAAATGTCAGGTACTTTCGTGTATTTGGGTGCAAATGTTTCATCCTCAACAAAAGAGAAAGGTTAGGAAAATTTCAATCCAAAACAATTGAGGGTATATTTGTTGGCTATGGATCAAACTCTCACGCCTATAGAGTCTACAACAAATCCAATGGATGTGTTGTAGAAACTTGTGACGTGGTGTTTGATGAATTTAATGGCTCCCATGGGGAGCAAGTTGATCTAAGTGGTGTAGGTGAAGAAGATTCTTCTCAAGACATTTTGACCATGGGTGTTGGTGCACTTCTTCCTATGGAACAAGAACCTCATGATGATGAAGAAGAAGATGGAGGTCTCACACATCATCAAACTACTTCAACATCCATACCACCACAAGCTCCTATTGTTCAACCGATACCCTTAGCCCAAGTTGAAGAGGATGATCAAGTCTCTCATAATGATAATCATCAAGAACAAGATCATCATCAAGAGCAAGAACAATAAAGTCCAATCATTGATGATGAACCTCAACAAATGCAATATGAACAAGAAGATCTTCCTCCACACATGAATGATCCATATGTTGAAGATGTGGATGATGGACATGAAGTTGAACCTCGTGAAACCCTCACCTCCATCATGCCTCGAGTGGCTGGTCGTGTTGATGTTGACAAAATCCTCACCGGCATCTCGGAAGGTAGAGTCACTCGTAAACATTTGACAAACTTTTGTGCTCACTTCTCGTTTGTGTCTTTTATTGAGCCACTCAAGGTACAAGAGGCATTGATGGACAACGATTGGCTAGTTACTATGCAAGAAGAGTTGAACAATTTTGAACGCAACCAAGTGTGGTCATTAGTCAAGAGGCCATCTACCGAGCACAACGTCATTGGAACAAAATGGATTTTCATGAACAAGCAAGATGAAAATGGTGTAATCATCCGCAACAAGGCAAGGTTAGTGGCACAAGGGTACTCACAAGTTGAAGGTTTGGACTTTGGTGAGACCTTTGCCCCCGTTGCTCGTCTTGAATCCATTCACATCTTACTTGCTTATGCCGCTTTCAGTGGTTTTACATTACATCAAATGGATGTGAAGAGTGCTTTCCTTAACGGTCCTCTACAAGAAGAAGTATATGTGTCAGAACCACCCGGGTTCGTTGATCCCTTTCACAAAGACTATGTGTATAAACTTCATAAGGCTTTGTATGGCCTCAAACAAGCACCTCGTGCTTGGTATGATCATCTGAAGAAGTTTTTACTCGATGATGGTTTTGTGAGAGGCGTGATCGATCCCACTCTTTTTACTAAGAGGGACAAGTGTGATTTGATCCTATGCCAAATCTATGTAGATGACATCATTTTTGGTTCTCCTAACATTCATTTGTGCAAGAAGTTTGCGGCTTCAGTGACCAAGAATTTTGAAATGTCACTCAATACGGATTTGAAGTTCTTTCTTGGATTTCAAATTCAACAATTTCAAGAAGGAATTTTCTTATCACAAGCAAAGTACCTCAAGGATATTCTAGAAAAGTTAGGTATGTCTGATGCTAGTCCATGCAAGACACCCATGGCAACAAAAATTACTCTCACCGAAGACACAAATGGTACTCCTTTCGACCCATCTACTTACCACTCTATGATTGGTTCATTGCTTTATCTTTGTGCATGTAGACCAGACATCATGTTCGGTGTATGCATGTGTGCTAGATTTTAAGATTTCCCTATGGAAAGTCATCATAAGGCGGTTAAGCATATTCTTAGATACCTTGTTCACACCCCAAAGTTGGGCCTCTGGTACCCCAAGGATGCTAAGTTTGATCTCATTGGGTACACGGATGCGGATTGGGCTGGAGACAAAGTGGATCGTAAGTCCATATCCGGTGCATGTCAGTTTCTTGGATGATCCTTGGTAAGTTGGTCCTCGAAGAAACAAAATTGTATTGCTCTCTCTACCGCAGAAGCTGAATACATTGCTGCCGCTAGTTGTGCAACTCAGTTGTTATGGATGAGGCAAACTTTGAAGGATTACGGTATCAGCTATAGAAATGTGCCTCTTTTGTGTGATAATGAAAGTGCCATCAATATTGCTGAGAACCCCAAAGATCATCTCCACACCAAACACATTGATATTAGGTATCATTTCTTGGGAGATCATGTTGAAAAGGGTGATATTCACATTGATCACATTGGCACAGATTTTCAACTAGTAGATATCTTCACCAAACCTTTAGATGAAGCAAGGTTTTGGCGACTTAGGCGTGAACTTGGTATCTTGGAGCTTGACAACATTATGTGAAATCTAGTACCCATTCATGCATGAATCTAATGTCTTGTCATGATGTAGGCATATACTTAGGGGGAGACCTTCAATTCATGAATCTTCTCACCCTACTTAATGCATAAAAAGAACCAACACTCTCAAATTAACCATGGGTCTAGACCTATGGTGCTTTAACATGATGGAGTAGTGACTATGCACTCAAAGTTCAAATCTTTCCGTGTCATGTCATGTCTACTCATACATTGTGGCATTAGCCACCACTTGTAGTATATGGCTATGATTGAGTGAGGTAGGGTATTAGTTACTACATAAATATTTTTTTTACTGTGGACGAAAATTGTCTTCTCCTCATCATGATCAGCACTTGCACCTTGCCTCATGTCAAACTTCTGGCGTCGGACGTCCGTAGGTTCCGGACGTCCGTGTGTTCTTTAATGCCGGTCGTCCGTAGGCATCCGGACGTCCGTAAATTCTTCTCTGATTACCATCGACCGGTCGTCCGGCCTCTCCGAACGTCCGTGAAATCCTCTCTGGTTCCTTTAGTTGGCCTAGACGCCAAAACGTCAGACATCCGTACGTCCCCGGACGTCCGTAATAAACCTTCTGTTACAATCTGTCCGGTCGTCCGAGGCCGTCGGTCGTCCGTAAAATCATCTCTGTCATCCTCTATTTTCTGTTGGTCCCGACTCCGGTCGTCCGTACCCCCCCGGTCGTCCATACGCCTATTCGACTCCGGTCGTTCAGACGTTTTTACTGGCCACTATATATACTACGTGGTAGGGTTCTCAACTGTCCACATCTTCTATCCGCGATTTCCCCACCGCCGCCGCCGCTCCTGCCGTGTGCCCACTCACCGCGGCCGCACGCTGCCGTGCCCCTCGCCGGGGCTCCTCTCCGCCGCGGATCTGCGGCCCTGCTTGGCGCTGCTCAAGCCCGTCGGCCACCTGCTTGGCGTTTTTCTCCTTGGTCCAGCCGCTCGTCTCCTCCATGTTCTTCCTCCCTTCAAGGTAGGGCATAACCTCCCCCCTTATGCATTCACCCTAATCTATGGAGGGGTGTTGATATGTGCCTTCCTTCTCCCTTAGGTCACGATGCCTCGGTCCAAGCACTCAGCTCGCAAGCAAGTCGCCGGAGGGCCGGCTCGTCCGTCTCGTTGTGGTGGCTCCAATGACTCCCAGGAGGAAGATCGCCCTCGGAAACGTGCCGCTCGTCCTCCCAGCTCGTCCAGTGATTCCTCCTTGGAGGGGTCGGACTTTGAGGATGAGCTTTAGGAGGTGGATCCGGCCCCGATGGTTGGTGTTCACGTCGCTGCACCTAAGCCAGGCACTCGTCGTCCAACCTTTCACCCTCCTCCTCCTCCGGTGCAACCCCACGGTGATGCTCGCCACATCTCAATTAAGCCTCCACTGCCACTCGGCCGTCATGTTAAGCGTTTCAACGAGGTCCCCAAAGCTTCATATCTTAAATTGCGTCGTGATGTAGATCAATTTACTGTTGTTAGGGATTCTCAGGATAGTCGCTTTCGCACAAATGTCCAAGCCGACATCTTCACCATGATTGTCATCCCTAAAGGCTTGTCACTTCATGTTTGCATTGATCTTGAGCACATTCGCACTCATCCGGAGAAATATCCGGGAGCCATTGAGCTCATTGAGTCGTCCAATCTAGCTGCTCCATTCACCTTTCAACATGATTTTAACCACGCTGCCATCCATCAGTTTTATGCCACATGTTACTTTGCTCCTGATAACACTGTCACATGGATGACCTTCGACACTGCACTCACAGCATCTTATGCTCAGTTTGTCACTGCCCTTGGATTTCCCGACACTGGGTTCAAAATCCACAAGGATGACCCCAACCATAAGCCCAAGGGCATTGCGGTCTGTGCGGATCTCCTTAGACCTATACCAACTTTGTCTGCCACTGAAAAACAAAAGGGTCTAAACCAAGTCTCCATTTGGAGCTTTCCATTCAACATCATTTATCAGTGTATCATCTGCACCATCTATCCCAAGATGGGTGACAAGGGCTCCTGCAGCAGCTACTGCATTGATCTCATGCATCACCTCTTCACGTCTCCTAATGGGAAGATAAATGTCCCACACTTTCTATGGCATGAGATCCGCCTTGCTAGCTTCCAACACAAGAGGGCTTTTCCTCATGCACCTTTTATTCAGGCTTTTATCGAAAGTGTAGCTCCCTTTCCCATTGCCGCACTCATGTACATGAGCGAAGGGTCATTCCCGCTCACATGGCGGCTGATCATGTTCCTCCTCCCGCTACTGCTAGTCGCACTGCCGCTAGTGTTCCTTCTCATGCTACCCATCCTCCTTCCAGTGCTGCCCCCTTTGGGCGCATTGCTCGTTTTCTTGGGAAGGCTCACTCTACCATGATGAAGATGTTCACCTACCATTGCTCCCAACACCACGATGTGGTCACTCGCATGGTCACTTCCAAGAACGCTCTGAAGGCTCGTCTGAGAGACTCAGGAGTGTATGATGTGAGTGACGATGAGCATCTTCTTGCAGACCCCCCTTCTGACTTTGGTTTTCCCTCCGGTCCTGAGTGGGCTGATTTCTTTGACGAGGCTGGTGGCAGTGGTGTTCATGATGATGATGATGAGGATGATATCTAATGCTATTATGTTTCCCCCCCTAGTTCTCTATTTTTTGGATACTTGATGCCAAAGGGGGAGTAGGCTATATATGCATGTTTGTCTAGCTCATTATGTAATCAAACTTATTGTTATGGTTATGGTTATGTTTTAGCTTGTACTGAACCTATGTTATGGTTTTGTTGAATCTGAGATTTGATGAATCTACATGTGATGAATCTATATGAAGTTTAACTCTTGATTATCGTGTGTATGAGATTTGGTTATATTGGGGGCATCATTTTGAGGGGGAGCCCTCATCATTGTTTTTTTTGTATCCATGGTATCACTTTGAGGGGGAGCTCGCTCGCTACTCATTCTTATTATGGTTATTGAGCTCCACAACAAATACTTCCGATTACTATTATGAGTATGCATATGAGTTGTCATCAACTACCAAAAAGGGGGAGATTGAAAGTGGAATCATGCCCTTAATCATATTTTGATGTTGATGACAACACATATGCTAGGGACTAATCATGTTTATCAAGTATATCTCAGGATTATGTCTCAAGGACCGTGTGCATGGATCATGACTAGGGACAAAAAGCATATATCTCAAGAATGGAGATACAAGATATTGACTTCATTTATGGTTTGTTCTTAAGTATAGGGATCCCATACTATTAAGAGGGGATCATTGGATCTAGTGAAAAACTTGCTCAAAAGCCACTTTTTCTATACCTTGCCTTCGGACGTCCGGTGTTCTATGGACGTCCGGTCCCTCTTGATTGCCCGGACGTCCGGCCACTTCTGGACCTCCGGTGTTTCACAACAGAAGCATTTCTACGGATGTCCGGAACTCTCCGGACGTCCGACACTTTCACAATAGAAGCATTTTTACGGATGTCCGGACTCTCCGGTCGTCTGTGCTCCGGATGTCCGGCCCAGCTCGGACGTCTGTATCCTATACACTGGGTTGTGGCTCACATTTTCATAGCGGCCGGTCGTCCGATGACTATCGGACGTCCGGACCTATTTGTGCCTCCGGACGTCCGACGTTCTCCGGACGTTCGACCCATCCTGTACCCCAAACGGTCACTTTTACCCACCACCTATATATATACCTTTCCCTTCCACGGGATAGGGTTGACCATTCACCTTGAGCCTATCAAGAACACTCCTCACTCTCTCTCTCTCATTCATCCACAACAAATCATAGATTCACAAGTGTTCTAGGAGTATTTGAGAGAAGTTCTCCAATCAAGTGATAGATCCACTCCTTCCCCTTTTTGCACCAAAGGAATTCGTGACTTGAGCAAGTTTTGAGCTTTTCCCCATCGTTCTTGTTACTCTTGGAGGTTGGAGACTCCTAGGCGGTAGGAGTCATTCGGAGAGGAATCGAACTTTGTGATTACCCTCGGAAAAGTTTGTGAGGGTTTGGAGACCACCCCAAGGTCTACCACTAGTGGTTGAGAAACGCCTCCGTGGTGTTGTCTCAAAGGGAGAATAGGGTGAGCCTTCGTGGCATTGGTGTGCCTTCGTGGTAACATCCACCTCTCTAACGGTGACTAGCTTCCCTCCAAGGAAGTGAACATCGGCATACATCCTCGTCTCCCGGAGTTGCGGTTATTCCTAACCCTAACTCTCTACTTGTGGTTACTTGTCTCTTTACACTTACGTACATTATATTGTGCTTGCCTACTTACGTGTTTGTGTTGTTTGCTTAGTACTTTGTGCCCACGTGCAATTGTTAGGCTCATCTTCATATTCCGCATTATTGCCTAAAATTGCCAAGTAATAATTAAAATTTGTAATTATACCTATTCACCCCCCTCTAGGTCCATCTCGATCCTTTCAACTGCGTCATGTTACGGACTTCCCTCCGCATGCGACGCCGGAGAGGAAGATGTGTCAGTACAACTATGCCCCTCGGTACGGTGCGGTGCGGGGGAAAGTCATGTTACGGACTCGCCTCCGCATGCGACGCCGCGGCACGCCGCGTCGTCGCCTGCTACGGCTCGTTCCTCGGCCTCGCACTAACGCGGCAGTGCGCTCATTTGACAGGCGCAGTACCAGTCCAAATTAATACTGGAGTCAAGTTCTAGATTCAAACAAAAAAAAAGAAAAGATAAAAATTGACCGCCCAAGGACAAAAAAGTACCAGTCCAAGTTAGTGGTGTAGTCAAGTACTAGATTCAAAACAACAAAAAATGAAAAAATTGACCGCCCAGGGACAAGCGCAGGACCTGACAATGCTAGATACTTGAACTCGAGCCCGTGGGCGAATCCCTAGTAATCCGCACAACTATAGGGCCTGCCGTCCAGGGCCCACAGGTCAAGAGAGAGAGAGAGAGAGAGCACCGTGTATAAGCGCTCTGGTAAGTGTTCAGAGCAGTTCAACTAGTGAGCCTTTGCTGCGCTTATAAACAAGTCTAGAGCCCCCTCGACTAGCAAGGTGGGACTAAACCCATAGCGCACGCACACGCCATGCTGCACAGCCGCGCGGGACGAGCTATCCGGGCCGAAAACAACGACCCACGCCGATGGCCCAACAAAGTACTTCACCTCATTACAAAAATCTAGCAGATCACACACGACAAAAAAAGAGCACAATTTCAGAAATATTGTGAAAAATCAGTTAGTAAACAAAAATATTGTAAAAAGTTCAAACACATCTTAATGGTAAGAAGTAAAAAAAAATATAAGACTGTAAATAAAAATTTCAGAAACGAATTTATAAAAAGTTGAACTACTACAATTCATAAGGTTCAAGTACCAAAAATAGTAATGTGCAGCAAAGATTCAATTTTTTTATTTTATAAAATACTAAAACTATCATCATTCAACTATAAAAAAAATGTGCTCCAAAATTCATGTAAAAAAGTAAGAAAAAATATTATACAACAAACAAATTTGATTGGTAATTGACAACCTAAAATAGATCAGTACTATCATTAACAGAATGTAAGTTCAGCAAACTCAATAACAAAAAGGGGTTCTAAAAAAATCATCAGCGTATAGCACCGTTTGCGAGTTATGAACATGAAAAATATACGAGTCAAAACAAAGGATACCCATCAGTTCAACTATAGTATTGTTCCAGTACTAATATAAAGAATGTATAAATAAAGCACTTATACTTGAGCAGAACAATAGGAAAAACGTTACATAACTTGGTCAAAACCATTCTGATAATACCATACAAGTCACACACAAAATGCAGATAATTTTTCTAAAAAACTCACAAGAAAAATCAGTTAATGAACAAAAATATTGTAAAAAGTTCAAACACATCTTAATGGTGAGAAGTAAAAAAAAATAAGACTATAAATAAAAATTTCAGAAACGAATTTATAAAAAAGTTTAACTACTACAATTCATAAGGTTCAAGTATAAAAAAAATACTACTGTGCAGCGAAGTTTTTTTTTTAATTTTATAAAATACTAAAACTATCATTATTCAGTTATAAAAAAGAAAAAATGTGGTCCAAAATTCATGTAAAAAAGTAATTAAAATTATTATACAACAAACAAATTCGATTGGTAATTGACAACCTAAAATAGATCAGTACTATCATTAACAAAATGTAAGTTCAGCAAACTCAATAACAAAAAGGGGTTCTAAAAAAATCATCAGCGTATAGCACCGTCTGCGAGTTATGAACATGAAAAATATACCAGTCAAAACAAAGGATGCCCATCAGTTCAACTATAGAATTGTTCCAGTACTAATATAAAGAATGTATAAATAAAACAGTTATACTTGAGAAGAACAATAGGAAAAACATTACATAACTTGTTCCAAACCATTCTGATAACACCATACAATTCAACCATCTCACATTCAAATGTTTTCAAAGAAAAAATACTGCAACATAATCAACCACACACAAATCTCACAACCGACGTTATTTGCCACATTTAAACCTACAACACATAAATTCTGAACATCAGAGAGTCGTCTTCTCTGGAGAACATAACCATAACTACATCACCATCCTCAAATCCAGACTCTGCCACAAACTCCTTCCACCCAGTAGTTAGGCTGATGCAACCATCAAAGTCGATGTGGTAGGCAACATCCATCAACTGATATCCATTCTTGCTGAAGTCTCCATCTTCAGAACACCGGAACTAGGAGCAACAATCCTGATCCTGGGTGACATTTTCTGCAAATGGGCATGGGAGTACAAAACAAAATGAACACCTAACATAACTGAATTTTTACACAGATATAGGAACGATTTGCATAACAAACTAAAATGGAAAAAATCCGCACCAAAACAATAACACAAAACTAACTAGACATGTGAACTGACTAAACTGAAGAAATATACATATCAATACACCTACAGTAAAAACATCTATTCATAAACAGATCAGAGATTATACAAAAATGGATAAAATACTGTTAAGTAATGAACAAATACACACAGAAATCCCTACTGTTAAAATCTGACAAAACCAAATTAAAAAAATATAGACAAACTATTCATAAGGCAAAAACTACAGATCCAGTCCATGGGATTCAAACAGAGACCAACAAAAAAATAGAAAACAAAACGAATAGAAACACATACCCATGATTCCTTCAACTCACCATCCATCAGGCGACAAACATAGGGTGTACGAAACCCATGGTTGCTGTACAGCAGGAAAGAAAGTTGCCGATGCCGCTGAGTCTGAGTGAGCTCCAAACCAGACTCGTACACATAGCCGTCAGCTATGCGCGCCATCTTTGCCAGGCATCCGCATGAACAATCCTCCATGGAACACACAGGAACAGAGAAAAAGGCAACAAAGAGAAGAGAGAGGAACCTAGATCTGATTCTGGAAGAAGGAAGAAAAAGGAGGGGGAAGACTTGGCCACACACCACACATAGATGGATAGAGTTTATAGTGAGGGAGACTCGCAGATTATAAAAATAATAAATAGGTAGATGGGCAGCCAACTAGTAGGAAATAGTTATTACACAAGCCATGCAACATTTGACCGCAAATTAGTTCAACTTCAGATAAACAAGCAGTTCAAAGGTGCACATATCGAACATATGCAGACAAAACAACACATTCAGAGACAAAACAGTTGAA
The DNA here is from genome assembly GCF_018294505.1 of Triticum aestivum. Lineage (NCBI taxonomy): Eukaryota > Viridiplantae > Streptophyta > Magnoliopsida > Poales > Poaceae > Triticum > Triticum aestivum. The sequence continues at coordinate 403,214,744 of NC_057807.1, forward strand.
TTCATTTAGTCATTCAAACATCTGGCCCCTCACAACAAAAATCTTAAAAACATAATATTCACTACTTCAGTCATAACGATCAAAGAAACGACGCCATTTGGCCCTGGTGGATGGATGTGGAGCCGTGGCTGCTCTTTCCCTAGCCCAACTAATGATCTGAATATGGTTCCTTCCCTTGCCCTCTGTGAAAAGAAGCTCCAATTCATTGGAGTTGCAAGTATCCATCACCTCACGTGCAAGCCGTCTGTTGAACTCTGCCTCAAGTTCCTCCTCGGCAACATGTCACGCCATCTTCCTGCGCCTGCGCCTCCTCCTCCTCTGCTCCGCTACTGCAGCCCTCACACCTATGGCGTCCCCCTCCTTCTTTGTGACCTCTCCCAGCTCAGGATCCATCTCGCTTTTATTTGGTTACAGCTCGTAGAATGAAACTGACAGAGGGCTCGAGCTTTATAATCAAAGTGCAGAGTTATCGGTGCGAATCCAGTCCCGATGTCAGCACACAGTAATACAACTTTGACACACAGTAGTCCAACTACACATACGGCAGCAATTCAAACAACACTGAAAAACACGCAACTTAATTACACAGTTTGACCAAATTACAAGAAATCGCAGCATACAGTCAGCCGCCATACACCACCTCCGCCAACGACAAAATAACATGGGAATTCGGGGTAGAAACAACTCAAAGAAGCAAAATTGACAACGCAAATCTTTTCATACAATACTTATATCTCTCCCTGCAACACCAATTGAAAAGTACAACAACAGAAAAAGAAGAACATATTTCCATGGCGGGCGTGGAAAACAACCAAGAACACCAAAACTTGTAATCATAAATTACAGATGAAAACAATCTCCAAAAACTCTAACATACCGACAATTCTCACATCAAAAACAACAAACACGACCTAAATTGAGGCCCACGAACACCACAGTAAACACCGACGCCCAAAACACGTCCGCCGCCAAAATGCCCACACCGTCACCTCCGGTGACTACAGATCGCAAAACACATCCAGCTGAGCGCGCGCACGTGCGGAACCCCTTACATGTCTCCTCTAGCAAAGATGGCCCACAACATCGCGCCGGAGAATGACCGGAAGCTCCATGTTGCATCCCCTGTTTCCATCGGTCGTGCACGCAGGAAGATCAGTTCTGGTTGAAAACCACGTCAGTCCAAACTGTGAACCACGTCAGTACAAAGAGGGTAACAGAATAATATTCTATTACCGGTAACAGAATAGCCCATATATATATATTCTATCCATTTTTATCAACAACAAGAATTGTCATTTGACCAAGCGATAGATTCACTGGTCCGTCTTATGGTAGGTCATGGTGACATGCATGCATGACCAAAGTATCATTACGTGGATCCATCCCGCTGACACGAAGTGGGAGGTGGGTCAAGCACCCTAGCTAGGTAGCTACAACATTATGTCACTATAGATATATCCAAGGGTGCTTTCGGGTTTGCGAGGCAGGTGCCACCAAAGTTGTGCATTGTGTATTTAAAGTTTTTAACATCATGCCCTATATTCCTACATATATTTGGCCACTTCGAGGTGGTTCTTGACTTCCGGCCCCTCTCATCGATCTTTGACGATGCACCCAACCATGGGCTCGCGCGGTCAAAGTTGTGCATTGGAATTTTAAACATCACATACCACCCTTTTCACTCATATATATTTGGGCCACATGCTGGTGTGACTGTCTTCTGATCATCTCTAACTTTTTTTTGCTGCAAAGACTCAGATGACGCTCAACAGACATGGGTGTACTGGATTAACCGTGTACCATGCAAGTGCGCTGTGAATCACCACGACTGCGCAAGCGCGAGTGAAGGTGGAGGTACTGGCTTAACCGTGTGCGGTGCTAGTGCACAGTAAAATCACCACCTTCGCAAGCTAATGGCGGGTACTTTATTTAGATTGAATTCCACGTCTGCATCTGAAAATTAGGACAAACCGTGTGTGATAGACCAGCTAGCTAGAAATCTAAAAACAAACTACTCCCGCCCCACATCAATTCCTTTACCCAAATTTTAGTAGCCGCCGTACTTCAACCGTCGCCCCTACTCCTCCAGCACCGTCCTTATAGTAAAATTGCAGTTGCCAAGGCATATGAACCGTCGCCCTCCCTCGTCCACCACCATCTCCACCCACCATTTCTAAAAATTTCAGTACCACGGCGTATACTCAAACAACCCCCTCCACAATCCCCCACCCGGCCTCCCTCCCCCCTCAAACCCTCGCTCGCCTCCGGTGCCGCCGCCAACCCCTGTCGGTCTGCCCATTCCTCCTAGCTTAGATAATAAAGTTTAGGTTACCCAACGATTACCATACCGTCGCCCCACTCCCCTAATTTTTTAAATGAGGCCCGCGGTGTCCCTCCCCACCAGATCCACATCCTCTGCTCCAGAATGTCGCAGCCTAAGCCCGATCGCATATCTCGAGGATCCCGACGAGCGTTCGCCCAAGAAGAGGTTTATCATGGCCTCTCCTATGGAAATTGGCCAGGTGGCCGCCGTTCACCCCGACCTGTCGATCCCGGAGCAACACCTCGCCGCGGAAGCCAGCTAAGGCGTTGACTACATTGCCATGTTTGAAGGCTTCACATCAGCAGGCTAGCATATTACTGTATCTCAGGAAAGTTGGCTACAACATCAAGCTCGTCGACAGCGATGGCTTCACATGAGCCATGTCACAGGTTAAGTGGTCCATCCCCAACCCCTCTGGTTCAACTGCCATCGATCTCTTCGACGACCCTGCCACTGATCTCCTCCGCCACACGGTCAAGGATCTGTGATCCTTGTACGCCATCAAGCCTGTTTTGTCATTTCTGAAGGACACATTCTACAACGGCGGCTTTGGATCCTCAATTGCCAAGTCAGATCTTATCGACCACGACCACGAGGAGGGCACCCACAAAGTTTCATCCAAGGTGAAACAACCGATCTGTGACATCAGAGAGCGCACCATGGGTCTGTGCTCTTCCAACTGGAAGGATCCCGTCCATGACATGTGAGGCAACATCCTACCAGCAAATCTTACCTTTTCTAGCTTGTCAACCCCTACCCTTTGTTGTAGTAGCTTTTGCCATGCGGTGTTTTAAGTGTGTCGTGTTTAATTATTTTTGTTATGCAAAAATGTAATGTTCAATAGGGCTATGTGATGTTTAAGTATGAATTGTCCACTTCAGTTTCACTAATGGCTATATTTGATTGTTTATGGTGACTAGATGTCTTGTTTATTTGTATTTTGTTGTTAGGTTGGTTGGAGTGAGCATTTGTCTGGCGAGCAGATGCCTTGTTTATATGTATTTGGTTATTAGGTTGGTTGCAGTGAGCATTTGTCCAATTATCAAGCAGATGCCTTGTTTATTTGTATTTGATTGTTAGGTTTGTTGCAATGAGCATTTCTCTAGTTTTCAAGCAGATGCCTTGTTTATCTATATTTGCTTGGTAGGTTAGTTGTAGTGAGCATTTCTCCAGTTTTAAAGCATATGCCATGTTTATCTGTATTTGCTTGTTAGGTTGGTTGCAGTGAGACTCTGTCCAGTTTTCAGTGGCTATATTTGGTTGTTATACTAATCATTTATGCCTTGTTTATTCTAGTCATTCACAATGTGATGTTCATTATGTGCAAGTCGGAACTGTGTCGCTCGATTGCATCAATACCAGTTTGAACGACTATATTTGGTTCCAGTTATGCCTGGTGTAGTTAACACATGACCTCTATTTCAGTTTTACACTTTTATCCAGTGTGATGTTTAAGCATGACCTACGTTCTATTCATTTTCAATAGTACTAGTTTGAATTGCAATATTTGATGGCTGTTAAGCCTGTTCTAGTTAGCATTCCCTTCCATTTTATATCTGCTTTAACAACATGCTGAAACCAACACATTCAAGCTATCATTTGGAGATGTTGTTGTTTACCTTTGCTATATTTGTTTATGTTAAGGTTGATGTACTTATCATGCCTTTCCACTAATTATGCAGGGCAACAACGTGAGTGGCCACCATTTTCTGCCGAGGTTAGTTTCATCCCTCGGCTTGTACCTCTGCTACCATTCCATAATATAGTGCATATAGATCTAGGCCTGGACACTTGTTAGCTTCTAATATTGACTTGTTGCTTGTAGGTACATATGCCCTTCGCAAGGATCCACACATCGACCCGTTTTGCATATGGGGCAATGAGATATTCATGAACAAGCATCAAGTGAGGAAACTGATAAGGATTATTATCAAAAAGATACGAATGGTGGCAAGAAAATTATTTGTTTATGCTCTATCCAACACAACATTGGGTTGTAAGATGGTAACTACAAACTCTGCAACCTTCTCTTTTTATAGCCCATAATGAGGTGTTAGACAACAATATCTGAATCTTTTTCGTTCGCAATGGTTCCTGAAGTAGTTTACTAAAGATTACCTCGCAAAGTAGATGGTTGGTGGACACACAATGAAGGTTAAAGTATTTCATCCAGACTACAATGAGCATCGAGAAGTCCTAATGAAAACAGTGAAGGATGGACCGGCAGCCATCACAACGGGTTAGCCTAGAGTCATGCGCGCATTACACATGGAGGAGGGCACAATATGGGCATTCCGCTTCACCTTCTCCAGCAACCAGAATGTCTTTCGCCTCTCTGTTTACGGTCTTTAGTACAACTGTGGTGCATCATTCTTTACTTGGTGCTTATGTAGTTCTTCAGTATATGTACCTGTGGATCAAATTATGCATTCGTGGTTGAACCTATATTTGTAATAAACATGGTTTGATATGAAATAGGTGATTGCCTACTTTGAAATTCAAAATATGTGGTTTTTAAATTAGGGATAAATTAGGGATTACAGTGCACACGGTTTGCAAAATCGAAACGTCTGCAATAGACGTTGAGATTAGACACATTTCTCGGATCCACTACTTGTGCGATCAATCTCTACTACACACATGATCAGCCAAGGAAAACGTGTGCAATTAACAACAGCATCACACACAGTTCCTCCTTATTAAATGTTTGCGAAATTCACCTTCTCACACACGCTTGGCAATTATGGACTATTTATGATGTTGTGCACATCACAAACGTTTGGTCATAGAAGAACGCGTGTGATAGGTCTTCATCCGACACGGGTATGACAGATGAATCCTGTGTGATGTATTCAAGCTTCACATATAGTTTTATAGGGACAACTGTATGCACTCTTACGCCGAATCACATACGGTTTGGGAAAAGTGAATGTGTGTGGTTGTCTACTTATCGTACACGTTCTATAATCATGAAATTTTTGTGATGGGTTGCACATCATAAACGTAGCACCACAGAATATCAACTGCGATGGCAATGCGAGTACAAACGAGTTGCAAGGACGAAGCGTTTTGGATAATGGAGATATCAGAAATAGTTTTATAGGGATAACTATATGCATCAAGGCTCCCTATCCCCGACGGTTTCTGGGTCGTGTGGGAAGGAGCCCCCTATCACAATCACTCACTTGGCGACGGTTCAAAACGCTGCCGTGGAAAGGGGTTAAAAACCGTTTGTATAACACCTCGCTGCACCAGTGGCAAGTTCAAGTGGAGCATCACAAAGAGATCATACTTGAAGCTTGGCGTCCATTGTGGTGTCAATGGACTTGTGAAAACTTGCCGAAGAGTGGCTCACCCATTATGGAGTATGGGGGAGCAAGCAACTAGTCTTCGTCGAGCCAACGCAATCAAGAAAGGTGGTCCAACTTGAGGGAATCAAGATCATCATCATCTAGCTCAAGTGGACTATGTGCAAACCAAAGGTTTGCCCTTGATAGGTTTATGTTTTAGCGGTCTCATGGTACTAGTTGAGAGACCAGGTTATAGGACCGGTTGCTGTACTATAAAGGGGGGCTCTCGATGAGTAGCTTGATCGTATCGTTCATAGAGGGATCAAACCATTGCATCCTTGTATCATATTTCTTAGTTCTTGTTTGATATTTGTCTTGGTGAGTTTTAGAGCTTATGGTCATCTTCATGACAAGCTGATGTCTACTACACAACTTTATTCTTGTAGGCTCGTGTTGGGCCTCCAATCGCAGAGTTTTGTAGGATAGTAGCAATTTTCCCTCAAGTGGATGACCTAAGGTTTATCAATCCGTGGGAGGCGTAGGATGAAGATGGTCTCTCTCAAACAACCCTGCAACCAAATAACAAAATGTCTCTTGCGTCCCCAACACACCCAATACAATGGCAAATTGTATAGGTGCACTAGTTCGACGAAGAGATGGTGATAAAAGTGTAATATGGATGGTAGAAATATATTTTTATAACTTGAATAAATAAAAAAAAGCAAGGTAGAAAGTGATAGAACAAAGAACAAACTGTATTGCAATGCTTGAAAATGAGGCCTAGGGTCCGTACTTTCTCTAGTGCAATCTCTCAACAATGCTAATATAATTGGATCGCATAACCATCCCTCAACGTGCAATGAAGAATCACTCCAAAGTTCTTATCTAGCAAAGAACATAAGAAGAAATTGTTTGTAGCTATTCTTTTCGATCGATCTATCCAAGAGTTTGTACTAAAGTAACACCAAGTTATTCTTTCTGATCGATCTATCAAGAGTTCATAGTAAAATAACACTAAGTTAATCTTTTCGTTCGATCTATCAAGAGTTCATACTAAAATAACATCAAAACAAATTCAGATTCATAATACTCAATCCAACACAAAGAACCTCAAAGAGTGCCCGAAGATTTCTACCGGAGAAACAAAGACGAGAACGTGCATCAACCCCTATGCATAGATTACCCCAATGTCACCTCGGGGATCCGCGGGTTGAGTGCCAAAACACATATCAAGTGAATCAATATAATACCCCATTGTCACCACAGGTATTCATATGCAAGGCATATATAAAGTGCTCTCAAATCCATAAAAGTATTCAATCCGATAAAACGAAATCTCAAAGGGAAAACTCTATTCATCACAATAAGATAGAGAGGGAGAAACACCATATGATCCAACTATATTAACGAAGCCCGCGATACATCAAGATCGTGCCATCTCAATAACACGAGAGAGAGAGAGAGAGAGAGAGAGAGAGAGAGAGAGATAGAGAGAGATTAAACACATAGCTACTGGTACAAACCCTCAGCCCCGAGGGTGGACTACTCCCTCCTCATCATGGTGGCCGCCGGGATGATGAAGATGGCCACCGGTGATGATTTCCCCCTCCGTCGGAGTGCCGGAACAGGGTCTAGATTGGTTTTTCATGGCTACAGAGGCTTGCGGTGGAGGATCTTCTGACCTAGGGTTATTTTTGGGGGTTCTGGAATATTTGAGAATTTGTAGGTCGAAGAGGCAGTGTGGGAGGCCACCGAGGTGGGCACAACCCACCAGGGCGTGTCTGGGCCCCCAGGCGCGCCCAGGTGGGTTGTGCCCCCCTTGGGGCACCCCTCTGGCACTTCTCTAGCCCATGATGTTGCTTCTGGTCCATCAAAATTCTCCAAAAAGTTTTGCTGCATTTGGAGTCCGTTTGGTACTGATATTCTACGAAGTAAAAAACAAGCAAAAAACAGCAAATGACAGTGGGCACTATGTCAATAGGTTAGTCCCAAAAATGATATAAAGTTGGTATAAAATGATTGAAAAACATCAAAGAATGATAATATAATAGCATGGAGTAATAAAAAATTATAGATACGTTGGAGACGTATCACCAGCTCGAGTTCATCAAAAACGGAGTTCACATGCATCGTCTATGATGTTTTCAACATTGGAGGTTATGCCGGTTCTTCTTGGTTGGAGGTTCCACTCCTCTATATCTTAGGCATACCACTGTTTGGATAGTACTCATCGTCATCTATCCAACAAGCTTGAGTTTGCTCAATTCAGAGCTCATATGTAGAAGTTATGACAGTTCTAGTTCTCTTGCGCCTTTTGTTTTGCGTGGGCAGTTTTTCAGTGTGAGTGGTAGTAGAGTGGTAGTACCTCTCAATCGGTAGTACCTCTGCCCCGAGCATCAATACTGCTTAGGCGGTACTTCCGCTAACCAATACCGCTTCCACTTCTGCTTATTTTTTGCTTCTGTTACCCAACCCGCTTGAGCGGTAGTAGAGCGGTAGAACCTCTCTGAGCGGTACTGAGCAGTACTACCTCTCCCCCGAGCGGTACTACCTCTCTAGCAGATCTACTATTCATGTTTTTCTGACTGTTGTGCATGGCATAATGGTTGGATTCGGGGGTGCCTATTTAAGGGGGCCTTCTTCCCCAATGGTCCTAATAACTTGAGCTCATGTTCTTCCCCCATTGTAGACCTTCTTTGAGCTTTCTATCGTTCAACCCCTCCATGGATTCTTGCTAGTTTTGAGGGAAAAGAGAAAGGGGATCTAGATCCACATTTCTACCATTCACTTTCTCCTCTATGTGAGGGAAACCCCTTGGATCTAGATCTTGGAGTTCTTTGTGTTCTCTTCTTCATTCTTCCTCTCATTTTCGTCCATAGCATTAGTTGTTGTGGTGGGATTTGGGAGAGAAGGACTTGGGCACTCTGTGTGCCCTTGGCATTGCATTTGGTGCATCGGTTTGAGTTCTCCATGGTGATACGTGGAGGTGAAAGTTGAGTAGCTTGTTACTCTTGGGTGCTTGGTACCTTAGAGCTTGTTCCTCTTGGGTGCCTTGGCGCCCTAGACGGTTGGTGGTGTCACGGAGCTTAATAATTGTGGTGCAAAGATCCGAGACAAGCATCGGGGTCTCCAATTAGGTTGTGTAGATCGCCCTGGGCAATTTGTACGGGTTTCGGTGACCGCCCCAAGGTTTGCCAAAGTGTACGGGTTCGGTGATCGCCCTCAAGGGTTGCCATTTGTACGAGTTCGATGACCGCCCTCAAGGGTCCCTTAGCGGAATTACGACATCTTGCATTGTGCGAGGGCGTGAGGAGATTACAGTGGTCCTAGTGGCGTCTTGGGGAGCATTGTTCCTCCACACCGCTCCAAACGAAGATTAGCATCCGCAAGGGTGTGAACTTTGGGATACATAGTCGTCTCCACGTGCCTCAGTTATCTCTTATCTGAGCCCTTTACTTATGCATGATAAGTCTCCAACGTATCTATAATTTTTTATTGTTCCATGCTATTATATTATCCGTTTTGGATGTTTAATGGGCTTTAATATGCACTTTTATATTATTTTTGGGACTAATCTATTAACCGAGGGCCCAATGTCAGTTTCTGTTTTTTTGCCTATTTTAGAGTTTTGCAGAGAAGGAATACCAAACGGAGTCCAAACAGAATGAAACCTTCACGATAATCTTTCTTGGACCGAAAGCAAACCAGAAGACTTGGAGATGAAGTCGGAGACGTGATGAGGAGGCCACAAGGTATGAGGGCGCGCCCGGGGGGGGGGGGGTAGGCGCGCCCCCACCCTCGTGGGCCCCTCGTAGCTCCACCGACCTAGTTCTTTCGCCTATATATACTCTTCTACCCTAAAAACATCAGGGAGAGCCACGAAACCACTTCTCCACCGCCGCAACCTTTTGTACCCATGAGATCCCATCTTGGGGCTGTCGGTGTTAAAAGCGGCAGATCTCAAGTAGGGGGCCCCAAGGTGTATGTCTGAGGATCAATAATAACAATGGAGAAGGGACACAATGTTTACCCAGGTTCAGGCCCTCTTAATGGAGGTAAAACCCTACTCCTGCTTGATTATATTCGAGGGTATAGGGGTTACAAGATTTGATGTACCACGAGATTGGTTTGGCTAACCCTAGATAGCTAGCCTAGCAATGTTGTGATCCTGCCTCCATTCTACCCTCCAGTTTATATAGACACCGGAGGGGCTTAGGGTTTGTACAAAGTCGGTTTTCCAGAAAGGAATAACATATCACACACATATACTTTCCATCCACAAATGCAAGAGTCCCCACCGGATACGGGAGAGGATCTTCGGTCTTGTATCTTGGCGGCCCATTAGTCCGGCCCACATCAGTAGACCTAACGCCCGAGGACCCCCGAATCTAGGACTCCCACAGTAGCCCCTAAACCATTCTTCAATGTTGATATGTTCGGTGCTTAGATTGTCTTCGGCACTGCAAGGCGGGTTCCTCAAAGAATACACATCGGCTTTCCTCTGTAAAAAGGAGTGTATCCGGCTTTTCGCAGTAATCACAACCCTTGGCTGCAAAGGCAGGATATATATATATATATATATATATATATATATATATATATATACATAGTAAAAAAGGAGAACAATATCTTTACTGACAACTTTTATGGCAAAGTGTCAGACTTGACCTCTCGGCATTTCGAACCGTTTTCACACCCCACGTTCCGTGTTTCGAGGCCACACCTCATTGACACGTCTGGTCAAAAACAGAGATTGTGCCCACTTAATACGGGATTGCGTAACAATGATATCTGGGTAATCCAAGCGATCACAGCGCATACCCACATCGGGAACATACGAGGGTTTAAGGCTAGGGAGGCGAGCGCTTGGTCTTCACGGCTTATATAAATGAAGTAAGGTTTATCTTTTCCATTCCATGCCTTCTTCCTTTCTTTGCCTCCCCATCTCCGAGCTCCAGTGCCCGAGCCTCGAAAATTCCCATCGCCACCAGCCTCCCTAGTCATGCCCGGATCTGGCCTTCAAGGCAAGTGGGCCGCCTCCTCCGTGAGGGAGAAGGATGTCAAGGAGCTCCAGGATGCGGGGTACCTGAGTGCGGAAATTGTGTACATGATCCCTGCTAAGAACCAAGTCATCCCCACCCAGGAGCCCAGCAAAAGGGTGGTATTTATCCCCCACTTCCTCCGTGGATTAGGGTTTCTGCTTCACGCTTTTGTTCGTGGCCTCATGTTCTATTACGGGCTAGATTTCCATGATCTAGCCCCAAACTCATTCCTCCACATCTCGGCATTTATCATCGCGAGTGAGGCGCTTCTCCGCATTCCCCCCACTTCGGTCTCTGGCTCAAAGTCATCAACGTGAAGCCAAAGGTGGTGGACTGGGAGCACGCAGAATGTAGAGGTGCAATGGTGAGAAAGCTTCCCAACATCACCTGGCCCAAAGGGGCTTTTGTGGAGACTGTAAAAATATGGCAACAGGAGTGGTTCTACATCACCGAACCTCGCGGTGCCAACTTGACGACCACTCCTGAATTCAGATCCGGCCCCCCAATACGGCTAGCGTCGTGGATCAACAAGGTCTTGGACTAGGGGTTAGCGGACGAGGTGAAGATGCTACAAAAGTGCATCAAAAACATCATAAAGAGGGACACCGACCTCCCTGACATGGTTCAGGCAATGCTATTCCGCCGGATCCTTCCCTGCCAGCACCGGCCTCTCCACATGTGGGAGTTTAATCCGGAAGGGCCACAGACCCTGCAGCGATTCTTCGACACAATGCACGAAGACATCTGGAGGCTGCTTTTCAAGGCCCAAAAGAAGAAATCGTGGCCGGACACGACCAACGACATCGGCCTCGACTGCGCTCACCCAACCACTCTGGTAAGTTTCTAGTTTCCGAACATAACTAAACCCGGACACCACATGGGTGTATTGAGATTCTCATATTTGCAACAGGATTGGACGGAGAAGGCGGAGTGGATTAAATGTCCTGCTCCGCTGCCCGAAAGTCTCGCTGATCCTCTACTAATGAGGATGTTGGTTCCGGCGCCGTACCAGGTGCCAAAAAAGAAAACCAAGAAGAAGGGCAAGGAGGCTAAAGACGGCCCCCGCTGAAAAGGTCCCTCGGACACTATGTCCGGGGAGTCCAAAGCCCTCTCCTCCCATGAGGGAGAGGAAGACGAGAAGGAGGAGGATCAGGAAGAGAACAACTCTCCCCTTAATGGGAGGAGGAAGAAAAGGGCGGCTTCCGCAGACCCAGAGGCAGAGGCGGCCAAAAGGGGGAGAGTATCTCTCTCGGATGACTCAGATTTGGATGTCGAAGTCATCCCCGAGCACCGCCCTAGGTCGAAGCCCCCAGCTGAATCGTGAGTGTCTCAAGATGCCTTACATACATCGGCTTTTTCATTTATCGTTTATCATATTGCATTGTCTGTTTCAGCCCGACCTGCGATCTCCCTCAAACATCGTCTTCGGGAAATTCGTTGGAGCCAACAGTAGTGGAGAGCGAGATGCCTCCGAGGGCTTCCCCACCTATTGCTTCGGATGACACCGAAGTTGTGTCCCGAAGAGCCTCTTTTGTCCACGGAGAGGTGCCGGAGGCCATCAGGACGGCGCCAGAGGGTAATGCCTCGGCTACCGAACACATGGGTGGGCCAACCCCCATGGAAACTGAGGACGGGGGCTGTCGGTGTCAAAACCGGCGGATCTCGGGTAGGGGGTCCCGAACTGTGCGTCTAGGCGGATGGTAACAGGAGACAAGGGACACGATGTTTTACCCAGGTTCGGGCCCTCTTGATGGAGGTAAAACCCCACGTCCTGCTTGATTGATATTGATGATGTGGGTATTACAAGAGTAGATCTACCATGAGATCAAGGAGGTTAAACCCTAGAAGCTAGCCTATGGTATGATTATTGTTCGTCCTATGGACTAAAACCATCCGGTTTATATAGACACAGGAGAGGGCTAGGGTTACACAGAGTCGGTTACAATGGTAGGAGATCTGCATATCCGTATCGCCAAGCTTGCCTTCCACGCCAAGGAAAGTCCCATCCGGACACGGGACGAAGTCTTCAATCTTGTATCTTCATAGTCTTGGAGTCCGGCCGATGATGATAGTTCGGCTATCCGGACACCCCCTAGTCCAGGACTCCCTCAGTAGCCCCCGAACCAGGCTTCAATGACGACGAGTCCGGCGCGTATATTGTCTTTGGCGTTTGCAAGGCGGGTTCTCCTGCATATTCCATGTGTTTGCCGAATAGTGTCCGGTTTCCTTATAAATGTTGCGCTCCTTGGCTTCTACGTCCAATAATGGCCCTCTTCCACGTGTCGTATGAATGCGAAAAGCCAGGGTATTTTTATGCTTTACCCCCTAGCTGCGCGAATAAGCTGCCTATAAGAGAGGCGAGGATCCAGATCCGAATCACACCATCCTCCTTCCGCAAGTACTCATCGAAGCGCATCTGACAAAAATCCATTCCAACATGGACAGTCGATGCGGCTCCTCCTCTCGCGCTCCCAGTCCTCAGCCAGGAGATTGGAGGAGATGTTCAGTCCCGCATAGCGAGTTAGTGACGCTCCAAGCAGAGGGATATCTTCCCCCAGCCTTTATGGTTTCGGTTCGAGCCGGACTGGCCACCTACAAGGGGGGGAAGCAGGCGAGAGCGTCCCCAATCCCTCCAAAGGAGAGCGGGTATGCTTCGTCCCCTACCTAATAAGGGGACTCAGATTTCCCATACATCCGTTTCTCCGGGGGCTCCTGGAGTTCTATGGACTCCAACTTCACCACCTCACACCTGCCTCCATCTTGCACATCGCGGGCTTAGTAGCTCTTTGCGAGCTGTTCTTGGGCATCGAGCCCCATTTTGCACTGTGGAAGAGATTGTTTTGCCTCGTACCCCGTTCTCACGAGGGGTCGATATATCAAGTGGGCGGAGCCAAAATATGGCGCATCGCCGGGACCGGATATCTATCCGGAACCCCAAAGAAGGCATCCGAAGACTGGCCTTCGGAATGGTTCTATATGGAAGACGCCCCGCTGCCGGATCCAGTTCGGATCGGCCTCCCGGAGTTTAGTAATGCTCCTCTGAAGAAACGCCTGAGTTGGCGCCCACAGAGCCCTCAACGGGAAGATGATAGGAGCGTCCAATATCTGATGGGCCGGATAAGGTTACTGGCCCATTTCGGATTGACCATGATTGGAGTCATGGCCACATGCGTTATGCGAGGGGTGCAACCGCTCCAATACAGGGCCCACCCCATGTGGGATTTCAACGGGGAGAATGACGCCACCCGTCATGGCCGCAAGGGGCCGGGATTGACTGCCGATCTGGTGAAGATCCTGTCCGGCTTGTACAAGGGGGAGAAGGAGGACTTCCTCCGCACGAGTCCATTGAATGGATTCTCCAAGAATAACCCTCGGAGCTGGGTAAGCGGACGTTTATATATCCGACCCGTGCTTTCAAAGTTAAGTGTCTTACTTTATGATTTCGACGCAGGAACTGCGCCGGGATGTGGAGGGCATACAAAGCCCGACTCCACAACCCGAGGATCTAGGAAGATCCCTTGATCCAGCCTCCGGACATAAAGGTGGAGCTGATTGACGGGGTGTTCCACCAACTCAGCATAGACAATGCTCTAGTCGCCATTACGGCTGACTACCCCGGTTTATCTCCGGCTTCCCAGGTGAGTACGACCGAAGTCCTAACACCATTACTTTTTTAATGCTTATTTTTGACCACCGTATACCAAGGGTGCTTCACAGGAGGTGCCTTTGCAGCGGGAAGACAAGCCCGCGGCGACTGACCAACTAGGGTCAGTGCGGCCCAGCAGGCGGAAGAGGAGTGCGGCGTGAATCAAAACGTCGCCGCAAAGGTATGGCGCACCATTATTGTCACGCCCCGGATTCGATGTGCTAGGTGTCTGCCAGTTATTCGCCGTCGTTGCCATGTCATTTGCTTGCGTGTTGCATTTTGCCATGTCATCATCTGCACTTCATCTGCATTTCATCTGCATGTTTTTCAAAACTTGCATCCGTTGGGGTTCCGCCGGTTCTCTCCGTTGTCCGTTCCGAGTCCAGACACACTTGCACGCGCCCGCGGCACCTCCGAAATATTATTTTATAAGTGGCATAAAAATGTTCTCGGAACGGGATGCAACTTGTCGTGCGGTCTTATTATAGTGTAGACAGGCCGCCTATCAAGTTTCGTCGCATTCGGAGTCCGTTTGACTGCCCAACCGTTAAACATAGCGGTACCGCTGCCGGTACCTTTGTCGGATGTTTCGGTCTCCGAAACTGCCGCCGGGCTGCATTTCTCTTCTCTCTCCTCAGCCCAAAACCTCTCTCTCACAGCCCACTAATCCCTCCTAGGCCCAGCCTAACACCCCTCGCGTCCGGAACCATCCGATCGAGATCGGAGGGCTCCAAAACACCCTAACCCAGCCCTCCTACCTATATATAGAACCTCCCTTGTCCATTTTCGGACTAAACCCTAGTCTAGCCTAGCCTAACCGCTCCATTAACCTGCAGCCGCCGCCACCTCCCACCTCGGCCTCGTTTTCCGCGCCAGCCAAGCTCACCGCCGCCAAGTGGCGCGCCCCCACTGGCCTCCGCCGCGAAGCCAGCGCCCGGACCAACCGGAAGGCGACATGTCGCCTCCCCGCGCCCCTCCAGCCAACCCGCGGAGGCCACACGTCCCCGCGCCCCGCTCCCACCGCTGTGGACCGCCCAGGCCCGGGCCAGGCCCGCAAAGCCCATCGGGGCCCGCGCCCGAGCCCGCGCGCCCGAGCGAGCGTCGCCGCCGCCCGGCTCCCGTGCTCCGCCCCAGGAGCTCCTGCGCCTCCCCGCCGCCGCAGTCCACCGCGCCCTTCCCCCGCCGTCAGCCAGGTCGCCGCCTCCGCCGCCTACCGTCCTCCTCTACTCCCTCTCCCTCACCTCTCTCTCTCTCCCGCGCAGGAGCAAGGAGGTCGCCGCCATGGACGACCTCGAGCTCCACCGTCTCCGTGTCTGCCTCCCCTTCGCCTCTGTCGACCTCGACATGGCCGCGGGAGGACCGACAACCTCCGGATCCGCCCCCCCCTGAGCATCTCTGGCCGCCCCCGAGCCCCGCTGACCGTCCTTCTCCTCATCTCCGGCGAGATCCCGGCGCCGTTGACTTTCCCCCCGAGGTCCAAATCTGCTAAGTCCTTAAATTACTGCATTCTGGTGCATACTTTGACCTACTGTATCTCCATGCATACTGCTCCATTTCGTGCGTGTAATATGTAAAATTGTTCGTCTCAACGAGTACTTCATTTCATTCCGTTGCATCATGTTCATTTGAGTCCATCTTGATGCCTGAATCATCGTTGCAAGAGTGCTTCATGATGTTGTCTGCTGTCTGTTAACAGAACTTCCTCTTTTGTCATTTTTGCCATGATTGATGTATGCATCCTATGAGGTTGATGTCTACATGTGTTTTGAACTATGCCATGTCTTCTTTACAGAGGTGCTTACCATGTATTTTTGTGATCTCTGTGGTGACTAGCACAAGCATGTAAACTAGGCTTCGTGATGTTACTGGTTTTAGTCCCTGTTCTGCTGTTATTTTGATGCCATGTAAACATGATGCTACAGAGAGATCCATGCATATTTTGAGATACTTCAGTAAGGGTGTTTTGAACATATGGTTATGCTCTATCTATCCCAGCCCTTGGTTGCAATTATGGAGTAGCCTAGCATCTCATTTTCGTGCTCTACGTTTGCTTCAAAATGTTTCCTTGCAGATTGTTTACATGTTATTCAATTTTCCCAAGGTTGTTGTTAGTGATCCATGTACCCTATGGACTTGCTCTTGCCATGCTTTGCTTCATAAACATGCCTTCTTACTGTTGGTTGCCTTGCCATGCCATGTTTTGCTCTGTAGTGAGTTGCAAAACCTCATCAACATGCCTTCATAATTCTGTTTCTGCCATGTTTGAATCTGTAATATAACTTGCTATGTTTACATGGGTGCCATCATATTTTCTGATCCTTTTTGGCTCATGGTCAGTAAGGGACTTTTGTTCTATGCATTTAGTAGTATAATGCCATGCCTTTGTTTGCTATGATAAGTTCCTGTAACATGTTGTTTGATAGCTCTAAACATTGCAACCTGATGTTATTTTTCTGCAAAGTCTGAACAATTATTATTTGCAATCTTGCCATGTGTGTTTGAGCATGTTCTAGTGATTTCTGGAGATAGCTCAGTGTTCATGTTTTGTAATGCTTTA
Source organism: Triticum aestivum (assembly GCF_018294505.1). Lineage (NCBI taxonomy): Eukaryota > Viridiplantae > Streptophyta > Magnoliopsida > Poales > Poaceae > Triticum > Triticum aestivum. The sequence goes on from NC_057807.1 coordinate 403,231,602, forward strand.
CCTGTACATCATGCCCATGCCTTTTGTTTTCTTGTTGAGATCCTGTAGCATGTTTTTTTGATGCTTGCAATATGCCTAGTTGCTGTTTTGGGCAGATTGTTGTTATGTCTTGTTTGGAGTGTATGTGTTGCACCGTTGCTCCATTTTGAGTGTGCTCTATATGAAACTTGCTTGATTTTGCATGTAGCTTCATATTATCATGTTGCATCCATGTTTTGAGGTGTTTTCTTGATGTTTGTATGCATTTTGCATCAATGCCATGTTTTACTTGTTTTGCTCATATCTTCTAGGCCGTAGCTCCGAACTAAATGAACTTTATATGTAACTTGACTAGAATCTCGTGTAGATCATCCTTGTGCATCTTAACTTGCTGATTAACAACTTGAACATAAGGTTTATTCAGATCTGGACCAATTTCGAAATTTGCATATGAGGACTTATCAGATTTGTTATATGTTGTTTCCGGCCTCATTTAAACTTGCCTTGATGTGTTGCTCTTGTATGCCTCATCTCTTGCCATAAGTAGCTTCATGTAGTCTTGTCTTGCATCATACTTGTTTGTGCATCATGACTTGTTCATGTGTCGTGTGTTTACCGTGTTGTGTGCTTCTCTCAATAGTTCCCGTTTCGTTGCGATCGTGAGGATTCGTTCGTCTACGCTTGGTTTGTCTTCGTGGCTTCATCTTCTTCATGGACCCGTTCTTCTTCCTTGCGGGATTTCAGGCAAGATGACCGCTACCCTGGATCTCACTACTATCATTGCTATGCTAGTTGTTTCGTTCTATCGCTATGCTGCGCTTCCTATCACCTGTTCTTCAAGCCTCCCCAAATTGCCATGAACCTCTAACCTTGACACCATTCCTAGCAAATCGTTGCTTGGATATGTTACCGCTTTGCTCAGCCCCTCTTATAGCATTGCTAGTTGCAGGTGAAGTTGAAGATTTCTCTATGGTGGACAGGTTTTTGGTTGGGATATCACAATATCTCTTATATTATTAATGCATCTACATACTTTGTAAAGGGTGCAAGACTCGGCCTTTTGCCTGGTGTTTTGTTCTACTCTTGCCGCCCTAGTTTCCGTCATACCGGTGTTATGTTCCCGGATTTTGCGTCCTTACGTGGTTGGGTGATTTATGGGACCCCCTTGACAGTTCGCTTTGAATAAAACTCCTCCAGCAAGGCCCAACCTTGGTTTTACCATTTGCCTCACCACCACTTATCCCTTTCCCTTGGGTCGGCCAACCCGAGGGTCATCTTTATTTTAGCCCCCCCGGGGCCAGTGCTTGTCTAAGTGTTGGTCCAAACTAAGCTGCCTGCGGGGCCACCTCGGGGCAACTTGAGGGTTGGTTTTACTCGTAGCTAGTCTCATCCGGTGTTGCCCTGAGAACGAGATATGTGCAGCTCCTATCGGGATTTGTCGGCGCATCGGGCGGCTTTTCTGGTCTTGTTTTACCATTGTCGAAATGTCTTGTAAACCGGGATTCGGAGTCTGATAGGGTCTTCCTGGGAGAAGGTATATCCTTCGTTGATTGCGAGAGCTTATCATGGGCTAAGTTGGGACACCCCTGCAGGGTATAATCTTTTGAAAGCCGTGCCTGCGGTTATAGGCAGATGGCAATTTGTTAATGTCCGGTTGTAGATAACTTGACACCAGATCCGAATTAAAACGCATCAACCGCGTGTGTAGCCGTGATGGTCTCTTTTCGGCGGAGTCCGGGAAGTGAACACGGTTTCTGTGTTATGTTTGACGTAAGTAGGAGTTCAGGATCACTTCTTGATCATTACTAGTTGACGACCGTTCCTTTTGCTCTCTTCTCGCTCTTATTTGCGTATGTTAGCCACCATATATGCTTAGTCGCTGCTGCAGCCTCACCACTTTACCCCTTCCATTCCCTTTAAGCTTTGCTAGTCTTGATACCCATTGTAATGGGATTGCTGAGTCCTCGTGGCTCACAGATTACTACAACAACAGTTGCAGGTACAGGTTATGTGATGATCATGACGCGAGAGCGATGTTTGCTTGTTTGGAGTTCTTCTGCTTCTTCTTCGATCAGGGGATAGGTTCCAGGTCGGCAGCCTAGGCTAGCAGGGTGGATGTCGTTTGAGTTTCTGTTTGTGTTTCGTCCATAGTCAGATGATGCTCTTTTGTAAGATGATGTTGTATTCGTGTGGCATTGTATGCCTTATGTATGTATCCCCATCTATTATGTAATGTTGATGTAATGATATCCACCTCGCAAAAGCGTTTCAATATGCGGGTCTATCCTTGGTGGGACCTTCGAGTTCCTTTTGGATAGGGTCGCATATTGGGCGTGACAAGTTGGTATCAGAGCCTCGACCGACCTTAGGAGCCCCTTGATTGATCATGTAGTTTGGCCGTTGTTGAGTCTAGAAGAAAACTATTTTTGGAGTCTAGTTATATCGGAGAGCAGGAATTCTTTTACTCCTCAGCCCCTTCGTCGCTCTGGTGAGGAATCTTGACGTAGGTGTTTTGAATTACTTCTCTTCCCCTTCAAATTTTCTTTAAGATCACGCAGTTGGTTTTCCGATCGTTGGTTCTCAGCTCTTTTCATCCGGTGCATTTCTCGTCAAGTCGACTCGAGCCTCTTCATCTTTGAGTTCAATCCTCAGTTGTTTTCTTTCCCACCCGCCCAAACTTTTTCATCTCGGAACCGGAGTCCGTAATCGAGTATCCATCCTACTCGTGCGAAGCCTTTGCTTTCTTTCCTCAATGATTTCAACCGGTGTTTTCTCTTCAAGATATTCGTCGGTTTCCCCTTCCAAGTTACCTTTGTTTTCCCGCCCTCCCACCCTTTTTCTTCCCAGAGTCTGACTCTCTCTCGACCATCTATTTCATTCATGCGGAACCTCTTTAGTCTTCCCTAAATTATTTCAACCGGTGAATTATCGTCTCGTTCGACATTCTTCATCACTTTCTTTTTCCGGTGCACTCAATTCAAGTTTTTCGGGTGATCACATTCTTTTCCTTGGATCAAGTATTCTCCTTGCTCGTTTGCCTCTCGCCATTCAATCATCCCGGAGTTCAAGACATCTCAGGAGATTCGTCTGTGTTCGAACTAATGCGAGGTTGTCACCTCATTCAAATATTTCTATTGTTCTGGTGCATCATCTACCTCTTCAACAATCCTTTCCAACGGTGTTTTCTCTCCAATGGGCCCTAACCCATAGGTTTTTTCCCAGGATCTTACGTGACTCTTCTAATTTCCTGGAGTTATTCTTAAATTCTTTTCAAGTTGTGACGTAAGAATGGATCCCATCAGTCACATTTCTTCTCCAAGATCGCTTTCAAATTCATTTTCATTGTTGGCTCAACCTCTTTGCTTTTCATTCTCCCGGAGTACCTCAATAATTTTGGTGGTGTTTCTTGTCGTCTTTCTTAGCTTTGAAGATCAAAGAAGAGTTTTCATATCATCCTCTTGAATTATTTCAGTTTGCTAGATATTCTTTCTTACCATCGGAGTATTTCAGGAGTTGATTTCTGTTTCTTTTCACCGGAGGCCATCATTCCAGCTATCGTTCTCTAATTATCCCGGTGCTTCATTCAAGTGTTCTTTAATCAGCTCGAGCTCTTCCAGTTCTCTTGTATCTAAATCCCCTCGAGCATATTTGTTCTTCTAATTCTTCCCGGTGATTCATTCTCTTTCATCAGTCATTTTCGAATTCTTTCGGTGGTTCGTTCAAGATTCTTTTTCTTTGATTATCATTTCAATCCATTCGTTATTTCAATCCTACCGGTGGTTCATGAATACCTTCTCAAGTTTCATGCTATCCCTTCTCAATCCTTTTTCAAGAAGAATTAGTATGCAAAATCCATTGCTTGTCATCAATTTAATTTGATTAATGATAAGCATACAATAAATCTTATTCTTATTTCATCCAAGTGAGTGATCCCTTCCTTCGGAGTTTGTTCTTGATGAATAAATTTTAGTTCCAAGTGTTTTCATCATTTCTTTTCCGGAGTTCAAATTTCCTCAGCCATTTCGTCGGAACCTCCATCTAAATCATCGCAAGGCTCATCTTATTCTTTCATCCTTCATTCTATCTCATCATCTTTTTGTTACGGAGTTCTTCATGGTGGTTCTTCATGATTTAATTCATTCTCTCAAGAGTTCATCAGGACTTTGTTGGAGAAATTCAAGTATCTTTTCTTCTTGCATCTCGAAGTGCAACTAATTCTCCGTATTCTTTTGAAGTGGGGTTTTGCATTTCTTCGTTCTCCTCGGCTATTTAATCTTTTCCGTTTGTGGTGGGTTATCACCTCATAATTTTTGAGAGGATATCCATAAGACCACAACAAGCTTATTCTTTTCATTGTTGAATTTTCTCAACAACTCCATTCAATCTTTTCTTCTAAGGTTGCTTTCTATTTCATTCGTGGCACAAGTTGTCATTTTCTTCTCCATTCTTTTCTTTCAATTCTTTTAATTCTTTCCGGAGGTTTTGTGTCATGTCTTCATCAAGTATCATTCCATCCTCTCAAGCTCGTGTTCTATTCCTCCATGTTACAGCCGGAGTGCTGCCTAAATCCTTTCAGTCTTATTCGTTTCTTATCTCGTTCTAACCGGAGTGGTTTCATCGTCTATCTAATTCCGTGAGCTTTCGATTCTCGTCATTCTCGTCGTTCCTCTCTTTTTCTCGAGTGCTCACGATTCTTTGCTTCTTCTCTTCAGTTCTTGTTTCACCTCATCCCTTTTCCCTTCCGTCTCGGTCCTAAGATCTCGGGACGAGATCTATTGTTAGTGGAGGAGTGTTGTAACGCCCCGGATTCGATGTGCTAGGTGTCTGCCAGTTATTCACCGTCGTTGCCATGTCATTTGCTTGCGTGTTGCATTTTGCCATGCCATCATCTGCACTTCATCTGCATTTCATCTGCATGTTTTTCAAAACTTGCATCCGTTGGGGTTCCGCCGGTTCTCTCCGTTGTCCGTTCCGAATCCGGACACACTTGCACGCGCCCGCGGCACCTCCGAAATATTATTTTATAAGTGGCATAAAAATGTTCTCGGAATGGGTTGCAACTTGTCGTGCGGTCTTATTATAGTGTAGACAGGCCTCCTATCAAGTTTTGTCGCATTCGGAGTCCGTTTGACTGCCCAACCGTTAAACATAGCGGTACCGCTGCCGGTACCTTCGTCGGATGTTTCGGTCTCCGAAACTGCCGCCGGGCTGCATTTCTCTTCTCTCTCCTCAGCCCAAAACCTCTCTCTCACAGCCCACTAATCCCTCCTAGGCCCAGCCTAACACCCCTCGCTTCCGGAACCGTCCGATCGAGATCGGAGGGCTCCGAAACACCCTAACCCAGCCCTCCTACCTATATATAGAACCTCCCTTGTCCATTTTCGGACTAAACCCTAGTCTAGCCTAGCCTAACCCCTCCACTAACCTGCAGCCGCCGCCACCTCCCACCTCGGCCTCGTTTTCCGCGCCGGCCAAGCCCACCGCCGCCAAGTGGCGCGCCCCCACTGGCCTCCGCCGCCGCAGCCAGCACCCCGGACCAACCGGAAGGCGACACATCGCCTCCCCGCGCCCCTCCAGCCAACCCGCGGAGGCCACGCGTCCCCGCGCCCCACTCCCACCGCTGTGCCCCGCCCAGGCCCGGGTCAGGCCCGCGAAGCCCATCAGGGCCCGCGCCCGAGCCCACGATCCCGAGCGAGCGTCGCCGCCGCCCGGCTCCCGTGCTCCGCCCCAGGAGCTCCAGCGCCTCCCCGCCGCCGCAGTCCACCGCGCGCCTCCGCGCCCTTCCCCCTCCGTCAGCCAGGTCGCCGCCTCCGCCGCCTGCCATCCTCCTCTACTCCCTCTCCCTCACCTCTCTCTCTCTCCCGCGCAGGAGCAAGGAGGCCGCCGCCATGGACGACCTCGAGCTCCACCGTCTCCGTGTCTGCCTCCCCTTCGCCTCTGTCGACCTCGACATGGCCGCGGGAGGACCGGCAACCGCCGGATCCGGCCCCCCCTTGAGCATCTCCGGCCGCCCCCGAGCCCCACTGACCGTCCTTCTCCTCATCTCCGGCGAGATCCCGGCACCGTTGACTTTCCCCCCGAGGTCCAAATCTGCTAAGTCCTTAAATTACTGCATTCTGGTGCATACTTTGACCTGCTGTATCTCCATGTATACTGCTCCGTTTCGTGCGTGTAATATGTAAAATTGTTCGTCTCAGTGAGTACTTCATTTCATTCCATTGCATCATGTTCATTTGAGTCCATCTTGATGCCTGAATCATCGTTGCAAGAGTGCTTCATGATGTTGTCTGCTGTCTGTTAACAGAACTTCCTCTTTTGTCATTTTTGCCATGATTGATGTGTGCATCCTATGAGGTTGATGTCTACATGTGTTTTGAACTATGCCATGTCTTCTTTAAAGAGGTGCTTACCATGTATTTTTGTGATCTCTGTGGTGACTAGCACAAGCATGTAAACTAGGCTTCGTGGTATTACTGCTTTTAGTCCCTGTTCTACTGTTATTTTGATGCCATGTAAACATGATGCTACAGAGAGATCCATGCATATTTTGAGATACTTCAGTAAGGGTATTTTGAACATATCGTTATGCTCTATCCATCCCTGCCGTTGGTTGCAATTATGGAGTAGCCTAGCATGTCATTTTCGTGCTCTACTTTTGCTTCAAAATGTTTCCTGGCAGATTGTTTACATGTTATTCAATTTTGCCAAGGTTGTTGTTAGTGATCCATGTACCCTATGGACTTGATCTTGCCATGCTTTGCTTCATAAACATGCCTTCTTACTGTTGGTTGCCTTGCCATGCCATGTTTTGCTCTGTAGTGAGTTGCAAAACCTCATCAACATGCCTTCATAATTCTGTTTCTGCCATGTTTGAATCTGTAATATAACTTGCTATGTTTACATGGGTGCCATCATATTTTATGATCCTTTTGGCTCATGGTCAGTAAGGGACTTTTGTTCTATTCATTTAGTAGTATCATGCCATGCCTTTGTTTGCCATGATAAGTTCCTGTAACATGTTGTTTGATAGCTCTAAACATTGCAACCTGATGTTTTTTTCTGCAAAGTCTGAACTATTATTATTTGCAATCTTGCCATGTGTGTTTGAGCATGTTCTAGTGATTTCTGGAGATAGCTCAGTGTTCATGTTTTGTAATGCTTTACCTGTACATCATGCCCATGCCTTTTGTTTTCTTGTTGAGATCCTGTAGCATGTTGTTTTGATGCTTGCAATATGCCTAGTTGCTGTTTTGGGCAGATTGTTGTTATGTCTTGTTTGGAGTGTATGTGTTGCACCGTTGCTCCGTTTTGAGTGTGCTCTATATGAAACTTGCTTGATTTTGCATGTAGCTTCATATTATCATGTTGCATCCATGTTTTGAGGTGTTTGCTTGATGTTTGTATGCATTTTGCATCAATGCCATGTTTTACTTGTTTTGCTCATATCTTCTAGGCCGTAGCTCCGAACTAAATGAACTTTATATGTAACTTGACTAGAATCTCATGTAGATCATCCTTGTGCATCTTAACTTGCTGATTAACAACTTGAAAATAAGGTTTATTCAGATCTGGACCAATTTTGAAATTTGCATATGAGGACTTATCGGATTTGTTATATGTTGTTTCCGGCCTCATTTAAACTTGCCTTGATGTGTTGCTCTTGTATGCCTCATCTCTTGCCATAAGTAGCTTCATGTAGTCTTGTCTTGCATCATAATTGTTTGTGCATCATGACTTGTTCATGTGTGGTGTGTTTACCGTGTTGTGTGCTTCTCTCAATAGTTCCCGTTTCGTTGCGATCGTGAGGATTCGTTCGTCTACGCTTGGTTCGTCTTCGTGGCTTAATCTTCTTCATGGACTCGTTCTTCTTCCTTGCGGGATTTCTGGCAAGATGACCGCTACCCTGGATCTCACTACTATCATTGCTATGCTAGTTGTTTCGTTCTATCGCTATGCTACGCTTCCTATCACCTGTTCTTCAAGCCTCCCCAAATTGCCATGAACCTCTAACCTTGACACCATTCCTAGCAAACCGTTGCTTGGATATGTTACCGCTTTGCTCAGCCCCTCTTATAGCGTTGCTAGTTGCAGGTGAAGTTGAAGATTTCTCCATGGTGGACAGGTTTTTGGTTGGGATATCACAATATCTCTTATATTATTAATGCATCTATATACTTGGTAAAGGGTGGAAGACTCGGCCTTTTGCCTGGTGTTTTGTTCCACTCTTGCCGCCCTAGTTTCCGTCATACCGGTGTTATGTTCCCGGATTTTGCGTCCTTACGCGATTGGGTGATTTATGGGACCCCCTTGACAGTTCGCTTTGAATAAAACTCCTCCAGCAAGGCCCAACCTTGGTTTTACCATTTGCCTCACCACCACTTATCCCTTTCCCTTGGGTCGGCCAACCCGAGGGTCATCTTTATTTTAGCCCCCCCGGGCCAGTGCTTGTCTAAGTGTTGGTCCGAACTACGCTGCCTGCGGGGCCACCTCGGGGAAACTTGAGGGTTGGTTTTACTCGTAGCTAGTCTCATCCGGTGTTGCCCTAAGAACGAGATATGTGCAGCTCCTATCGGGATTTGTCGGCGCATCGGGCGGCTTTGCTGGTCTTGTTTTACCATTATCGAAATATCTTGTAAACCGGGATTCCGAGTCTGATCGGGTATTCCTGGGAGAAGGTATATCCTTCGTTGATCGCGAGAGCTTATCATGGGCTAAGCTGGGACACCCCTGCAGGGTATAATCTTTCGAAAGCCGTGCCTGCGGTTATAGGCAGATGGCAATTTGTTAATGTCCGGTTGTAGATAACTTGACACCAGATCCAAATTAAAATGCATCAACCGCGTGTGTAGCCGTGATGGTCTCTTTTCGGCGGAGTCCGGGAAGTGAACACGGTTTCTGTGTTATGTTTGACTTAAGTAGGAGTTCAGGATCACTTCTTGATCATTACTAGTTGACGACCGTTCCTTTTGCTCTCTTCTCGCTCTTATTTGCGTATGTTAGCAACCATATATGCTTAGTCGCTGCTGCAGCCTCACCACTTTACCCCTTCCGTTCCCTTTAAGCTTTGCTAGTCTTGATACCCATGGTAATGGGATTGCTGAGTCCTCGTGGCTCACAGATTACTACAACAACAGTTGCAAGTACAGGTTATGTGATGATCATGACGCGAGAGCGATGTTTGCTTCTTTGGAGTTCTTCTTCTGCTTCTTCTTCGATCAGGGGATAGGTTCCAGGTCGGCAGCCTGGGCTAGCAGGGTGGATGTCGTTTGAGTTTCTGTTTGTGTTTTGTCCGTAGTCGGATGATGCTCTTTTGTAAGATGATGTTGTATTCGTGTGGCATTGTATGCCTTATGTATGTATCCCCATCTATTATGTAATGTTGATGTAATGATATCCACCTTGCAAAAGCGTTTCAATATGCGGGTCTATCCTTGGTGGGACCTTCGAGTTCCTTTTGGATAGGGTCGCATATTGGGCGTGACAATTGTCTTTAAGGGAAAGACTCCTGGGAGGTATATTAATGCTCATGATTCTTCCAGGAGAAAGAGCGCTCGCCGGACTGTGCCCGGAGAGGTTGCCAACCAAGCCTCTGCCAGCCAGGCTCCGACACCTGGTCCGGAGGGGGAGGCGAGCGCAAGGCGCGAGCCGGATGCTCCTCCAACGGAGGATGCCGACATGCTGTCCTCCACCAGGTGTGAGGTGGAGAGCGCCATGAATCACAGGCACCGTCGGACAGTTCTTCGTGACGCGTGTTTCTTCCCAAAGGCGTTGAATGCCTTTAATGCGGGAGATGCGCACCTCCATGCTGCTCAAGATGGTTTAACCAGAGCCACGGAGCAGTATGTGAAAGACATACGGGTGAGGAATTTTAATAGTTATATATGCCAGTAGCCCCCGAGACTTAAAATAGTTAAACTAATTGATTTAAGGATCATTTGTTATGCAGGATCTTACGGAGAAGAATACCCACATGTCCCAGGAGCTTCAGGAATGCAAGGCCCAACTTGAGGCCGCACTAGCCGCCGTCGGGGGAGCCACAAAGACCCCCTCTGGTAATACATATTTCGAAAAGATAAGTAGTTTATGAAGTGTGGCGTGTGCGTTTAGTCTGACAATAATATTGCAGAGGGTGCCGGACTAGATCCGGACAAGCAACATCTGCTGCGCCAGCTGAAGGCCGGCGAGAAGGTGCTTATGAGGGTGCAGCAGGAGAGGAACAAACTCCAAGATGCCAACACCCAGCTGGGCGAAGAACTAAAAGATGTTCGGGTCCAGCTGTCTAACTCCGTAAAGGAGAATCGGCGGCTTCGTCGCGGCATTTACAGTAAGTGCTTGAGCAAACTCTTTTGAAAAGAAGAGTTCGGCGAGGAAGTCGATTGACAGAAATGTGTCTGTAGGTGTGCCCACGGGTCGTCCGGCGGAGGAAATGCCTGGTTCCATGGGTGACCTTCTTCCCGAGCTGCTGCAACTGCACGAACATGTCCGGCAGGCGATGAGCAGCGTCGTTCAGGCCTTATGGCCGTCCGTCTCCCTACCCGAGGGTCTTGGAGGGCTTGCTGAGAAGCTTCAGGGAGTACGGCAGCGCTTCCGTCTGTGGAAGATATCGACCTGCCGTCAAGGCGCCAGGGAGGCCTGGGCCATGGTGAAGACGCGGTACACGAAGGCTGATCCAAACCACATGGCCGAGGTCGAACCCTGTGGGGCCCGATGGGAAGGAGATCCCTGTGAGCCTGATGTACGGCCAAGTAGAGTTGGCCGCGAAATATTCCCAACGGGACTGTAAACTAGTTAGCCTGTTAGATGGGATTGAAGAGGACTACAATCAGTCAGTTTGACGATGTAATTTAAAATGACATGTAAAATGCCTTCTAGCCGGATTGTAGATCGTTTGTCTTTGTGGACCTTTTCGCTTCAACCTCGGGACCCAACAGTCTAGAGTGTGTCCGAATACCCTCACGGTTATACAAAAACCGGGGCATGCATGGAGACCAGGCGTAGGGGTCATAAGTGCTTTATCAGACAAGTGCCCAACTAGCTATGTTATATTACATGGTTAGTAAGAAACATCTTCCAGGGAGAATAGTTCCGTTAGGGGTTCCTTTCCCTGAGAGGCATGCCCTAAAGTGCATGTCCGGACTGCGAAAAGAGCAGAAAAAGCATCTGCGGGCAGATAAATAAATAAGTAATAAATCATCTTTCAAGTCATCGGCCGAATATTCCCTTAAGAACGCTAGCCTTCGGCTTCACCCAGTCTGAGGTACACATCCGGCTGACCCGACAGTAACAATCGCAAAGGTGCTCCCTTTACCTCCTAGCCGAACAATCTGGAACGTAGGGGTAAGCACGGGAGCCAGACAACCTAGCTTGGCCAAAACTTAAGTCATATCGATGCATATAATGGTGAGTAAAAGGTACATGCGGAAGTATGACACATGTGTTGGGCATGAAGCCCGTATAAATAAGCTTTTGTTAAAGAAGCCCCCAGGTATAACGAGTGCGAGTAGCACATCAAGTGTGTGCGAACAATGCGCAGATCAGCCCTCAAAGGCTTTTACTGAAAGAGGGAGGAAAAAGGAGGGAAACAAAAGACAGCGAAAAAAATATGAAAGGTGGACGGAGGAAGGAGACAAACTCTGAGTCCGGCGCTAGGCGTAGAATCTTCGGAGACGGGCTGCGTTCCATGGGTTCGGCTCGAGTCGGTTGTCAGATGCGTTGCGTAGACGGTATGCACCGCCGGTAAGGAATTAGTCGATGATGAAGGGACCTTCCCATTTGGGCTTAAGTTTGTCCTTTTTCTTGTCTGGCAGGCGTAGAACTAGCTCACCAACATTGTAAGTTTTGGCCCGTACTTCTCTGCTTTGATATCTTCGAGCCTGCTACTGATAGAATGCGGAACGGGATTTTGCCACGTCGCGCTCCTCCTCTAAGGCGTCCAAACTGTCCTGCCGATCCAACTCGGCTTCTCTTTCTTCGTACATGCGCACGCGAGGTGAGTCATGAATTATATCGCAGGGCAAAACTGCCTCTGCACCGTATACCATAAAAATGGTGTGAATCCGGTAGTGCGATTTGGCATGGTCCGCAGCCCCCAGAGTACGGAGTCGAGCTCCACTACCCAGTGCGTGTTAGATTCCGTGAGGGACCGCACTAATCTGGGTTTAATGTCGCTCATGATTAGACCATTTGCTCGTTCGACTTAACCGTTAGTTTGAGGGTGATAGACTGAAGCGTAGTCGAGCTTGATGCCCATGTTTTTGCACCAGAGTTTAACCTCGTCGGCCGTGAAATTCGTGCCGTTATCAGTGATGATGCTGTAGGGGACGCCAAAATGGTGTACTACCCCGGATATGAAGTCTATGACGGGTCTGGATTCTGCCATTTTAACTGGCTTGGCCTCTATCCATTTAGTGAATTTGTCCACCATGACCAATAAGTATGCTTGTGGGTTCCCCCTTTAAGGGGTCCAACCATGTCAAGCCCCCAGACCGCGAATGGCCAAGTGATGGGTATAGTTTTGAGGGCGGTGGGTGGCATGTGGCTTTGATTAGCAAAGAGCTGGCAACCGACGCATCGTTGGACTAAGTCCTGAGCATCTGCCCGAGCTGTCGGCCAATAAAATCCTGTACGGAAGGCCTTGCCTACAAGGGCCTGGGCTGCGGCGTGGTGCCCGCCGAGTCCGGCGTGAATTTCAGCCAGGAGATATCGCCCTTCCTCTTCGGAGATACACCTTTGAAGGACTCCGGTTGTGCTTTTCTTATAAAGTTCTCCCTCATGGACCTTGTAGGCTTTAGATCGCCGAACTATGCAGCGGGCCTCATTTTGGTCTTCGGGAAGTTCCTGCCTAATTAAATAGGCTAGGAATGGTTCCGTCCACGGGGCAATTACTGCCATTATTTCGTGGGCTGAAGGTGTTATTTCATTGGCTGAGCCACCGATTGTGTTAGAATGTTCCATGTTGGGTGGTGCAGTTGGTTCTGGGTTGTTACTTCCGGACTCCCCTTCCCATAATATGGGTGGCTTAAAGAGACGCTCCAGGAAGATGTTTGGAGGGACGGCGTTGCGTTTTACGCTGATGCGTGCCAACACGTCTGCTGCGTGGTTATTATCCTGGGCTACATGGTGGAATTCGAGTCCTTCGAACCGAGCTGACATTTTTAGGACGGCGTTACGGTAGGCTGCCATTTTCGGATCCTTGGCGTCAAAGTCTCCATTTACTTGGGATATTGCGAGGTTTGAATCCCCGCACACCTCTAGGCGTTGAATACCCATGGAGATTGCCATCCGGAGACCATGTAGAAGGGCCTCGTATTCGGCTGCGTTGTTGGAGTCCGTGTACCTTATTTGAAATACGTATTGGACTGTGCGTCTAGGCGGTGCCATGACCAGTCCGGCCCCCAGCCGCACTATTATAGAAACCCATACAGTTCGGGAATCCAACAAGTAACCCCCTTTGAAGGAGGGGGGAGCGTCGACTCCACCCGCGACCTCCATGAAACCGGAAGCGCCAGATAATTTGACGGAAGCGCTTCGTCGTGCTTCCATCATGGAGAAGCACCGCACCCTTATGGGTGTGGTGGCTGAGAAGATTCAGTCCGCCAAAAGCGGGCTGAATGAAGCCTTTACCAGCCTGTTAACGCGCTTTGAGGTATGCGATGTAATTTTTCTAACTGATTTTAATAAAGAGATATACCTGTGTGTAGATAGTAGCCCCTGAGACTTTGTTCGGTTTCAAAGGAGTTGAACAGAGGATTACATAATATTTGGCAGAGGTAACATTCTATTATACAACATGCTTCCCTGTTGGCGGCGAGCATCCAGTCCGCAGAAGTTTCCGAACTCACTCGGAAGCTGCGGCTGGCCGATGAAGAACTTGTCCGCATTAATAAGCGGTTGGAGGAGATGCAAGGTATGCGTAGATTGAGTATAAGTCCCCAAGAGTAAATATTTTGATCAACAGACTAAGAAATGTTTTAACTGTGCCCGCAGTTGGCGCCGATGAGGTCGAGTCCCTCAAATGCGCCCTTGCCAAGGCCAAGAAGGAAGCAGCGGCGAGCAAGGCGGCCGCAGACAAGGCGATCAAACGCTTAGAGGAGGAGAAGACCACCCGCCAGCAACATGAGGCGCGGGTGGGTGAGGTTGAAAAAGAGCTCAAGGACGCTATTGCTAGATGTGAGTCCTTTGAGCAGATGAGCTCAGAACAGGCCTCCGAGCAAGCCAAAGCCCGTGGGAGCCTTAAGGAAGCCCAGGCTGATGCCTAGGACGCTCGCCAGGAAATCTAGGAGGCAAGGCGTAGTGCGGCTGGTAAGGCCTTTATTATGCAGAGTAGGTATACCAATAGAAGATATATTTTACTAACCTGAGTTCAGAGTTCTCCAAGCGCCTTTGCCGATCTGCTAAGAAGCATTGAGGACACCACCGCATTCTTCCGGACCGAAGAGAGCATCTCTATGGAGAAACTGTTCTTGTCGCAGTACCTAGCGCTGAAGCTTCCAGTGTCCATGAGCGACCAGATGAAACAGTTGTCCGAGCTGCATAGGATGGCTGGTCTGGCCATGAAGGACATGGTAGCCCATCTGTGGCCGGCCGAAGCCGTACCGAGTGGCCACTTCGGGCTCGTGAAGAAACTGTTGGAGGCGCTCCCTCAGATTGATGCCCTTAAGCGGTCATCTTGTATTGAGGGTGCTCGGATGGGCATTGCCCGTGTGAAGGTTCAGTGGGCGAGGATGAAAGCCACCGAGGTTGCAACCGCAGGGCCACCTGAGGGCAAGGAACACCATCGACCGGATAGGTATTTCGACGAGGTCCTCGATGGAACCCATATTGTAGAGGGCCAGTGCTCTAAGGACATAATGTTTGAGTAGTTGTGTCCAGCTTGCAAGAGCGATGTAATGAACTCGTAATGTATGATATGATTATGCTTTGTTACGAGTTTATCCTCCTATCAGCTATTGTTATGTCTGAAAGTTTACTAGTCGTCGGCTTCAGCCCCCACATAGATGCTACAGTGGTGTTCGGAAATGCATGACCGCACTTTATGCAACGTCTTGGTCTAATGTAGGAGGCGTTTTGCGAAATGAACCAGACAATAAGACTATAAGGCTTTAGTACTTTCATTTTATCCATAAGAGTCCATTGGTGGCGCTAATTACTTAGCTCCTCGTTGTATGATCAACAATCCAGAGTGCCGTGCCCTTACAACATGGTTGTTTAAGAACCCAGCCCTTCGTATGACATGGCATAAATCGTGAACGATTCGTAGTATAACACTAAGTCACCGGATCGCTGATCTGCTCTCGCTTATCATGACAGTTAGTTTTGGGCTTTCTCTACTAAGGTACTTGACCGGACAAACCGGAAACACAATTGCAGCAGTTCTCCCTTTACTACCTTAGCCAATCTTTCGGAACGTCAGGTGGTAAACATAGGAGCTGGGCAACCCAACTATAGACCAAAGACATGATTCAGAGCAGATGCATGATACGTCTCCAACGTATCTATAATTTTTGATTGCTCCATGCTACTTTATCCACTGTTTTGGACTATATTGGGCTTTATTTTCCACTTTTATATTACTTTTTGGACTAACCTATCAACCGGAGGCCCAACCCAGAATTGCTGTTTTTTGCCTTTTTCAGTATTTCGAAGAAACAGAATATCAAACGGAGTCCAAACGGAATGAAACCTTCGGGATCGTGATTTTCCAACCGAACGTGATCCAGGAGACTTGGACCCTACTCCAAGAAGTTTCCGAGGAGGTCACAAGGGTGGAGGGCGGGCCCCCCTAGGCGCGCCCCCTACCTCGTGGGCCCCTCGGAGCTCCATCGACTTACTCCTTCCTCCTATATATACCTACGTACCCTAAAACTTCCAGAACAGAAGATAGATCGGGAGTTCCGCCGCCGCAAGCCTACAGAGCCACGAAAACCAATCGAGACCCTGTTCCGGCACCCTGCCGGAGGGGGATCCCATCACCGGAGGCCATCTTCATCATCCCAGCGCTATCCATGACGAGGAGGGAGTAGTTCACCCTCGGGGCTGAGGGTATGTACTAGTAGCTATGTGTTTGATCTCTCTCTCGTGTTCTCTCTCGTGTTCCCTCTATGGCACGATCTTGATGTATCCCGAGCTTTGATATTGTAGTTGGATCTTATGATGTTTCTCCCCCTATACTCTCTTGTGATGAATTGAGTTTCCTCTTTGAAGTTATCTTATCGGATTGAGTCTTTATGAGAACACTAGATGTATGTCTTGCTGTGATTATCTGTGGTGACAATGGGATATCATGTGCCACTTGATGTATGTTTTGGTGACCAACTTGCGGGTTCCACCCATGAACCTATGCATAGGGGTTGGCACACGTTCTTGACTCTCCGGTAGTAGCTTTGGGGCACTCTTTGAAGTACTTTTATGTTGGTTAGATGAATCTAAGATTGTGTGACGCATATCGTATAATCATGCCCACGGATACTTGAGGTGACAATGGAGTATCTAGGTGACATTAGGGTTTTGGTTGATTTGTGTCTTAAGGTGTTATTCTAGTATGAACTCTATGATGGATTGAGCGGAAAGAATAGCTTTATGTTATTTTACTACGAACTCTTGAATAGATAGAACAGAAAGAATAGCTTTGAGGTGGTTTCGTACCCTACCATAATCTCTACGTTTGTTCTCCGCTATTAGTGGCTTTGGAGTGACTCTTTTTTGCATGTTGAGGGCTTGTTATATGATCTATCTATGTTATCATTGTTGAGAGAACTTGCACTAGTGAAAGTATGAACCCTAGGCCTTGTTTCCTATCATTGCAATACCGTTTACGCTCACTTTTACCGCTCGTTACCTTGCTGTTTTTATTATTTCAGATTACAAAAACCTATATCTACTATCTATTTTGCACTTGTATCTTCATCTCTTCGCCGAACTAGTGCACCTATACAATTTACCATTGTATTGGGTGTGTTGGGGACACAAGAGACTCTTTGTTATTTGGTTGCAGGGTTGTTTGAGAGAGACCATCTTCATCCTATGCCTCCTACGGATTGATAAACCTTAGGTCGTACACTTGAGGGAAATTTGCTACTGTCCTACAAACCTGTGCACTTGCAGGCCCAACAACGTCTACAAGAAGAAGGTTGTGTAGTAGACATCAAGCTCTTTTCTGGCGCCGTTGCTGGGGAGGCTAGGTAAAGGGTACTCACACTCCGTCAACTAAGCTCTTTTTTGGCGAGGTGAGTGCTTGAAGGTATATCTTTAGATCTTGCAATCGAATCTTTTTGTTTCTTGTTTTAGCGCTAGTTTAGTTTATAAAAGAAAACTACCAAAAAATGGAGTTAAGTTTGTCTCATACGCTTCATCTTTTTAATATCTTTCGTGAGAATGATGGAAAGGAAAATTGTGCTCAAGTGCTAGAAGAAGAATTACGTAGAATGCTTGGCATAAAATATGTGAAAGATGAGCATGATTGCAATGTTGTTAGTATGAATTCCTTGAATACCCATGATGCTAATGATATGCAAAGCCACAAGCTTGGGGAACCTATGTTTGATGGAGATGATATTTTTTGTCCCCCAAGCTTTGATGAGCAAATTTACTATGATGAAAGCATGCCTCCTATCTATGATGATTATTGTGATGACACGTATGCTTTAAAGAATAATGATAACCATGAAACTTGTCATCTTGATCTTAATTTTCAATCATATGATAGTTATTTTGTTGAGTTTGCTCCCACTACTATTCATGAGAAGAATTTTGCTTATGTGGAGAATAGTAAATTTTCTATGCTTGTAGATCATGAAAAGAATGATTTAGGTGCTGGTTATATTGTTTAATTCATTCATGATGCTACTGAAAATTATTATGAGGGAGGAACATATGCTTGTAGGAATTGCAATAATATCAAGTTTCCTCTCTATGTGCTTAAATTCTTGAAGCTATGCTTGTTGTACCTTCCTATGCTAGTTGATTATTGTTCCCATAAGTTGTTTGCTCACAAAATCCCTATGCATAGGAAGTGGGTTAGGATTAAATGTGCTAGTCATATGCTTCATCATGCTCCCTTTATGTTTCAATTCTTATCTTTTATGTGAGCATCATTGTCATCATCATGCCTAGCTAGAAAGGCATTAAAGAAAAGCACTTGTTGGGAGACAACCCAATATTTATCCGTACTGTTTTTGTGTGTCCACATGATTATGATACTGTAGTAATCATGTTTTATAGCTTTTGTTTCAATAAAGTGCCAAGTAGAACCTTTGGGAAGACTTGGGTGAAGTTTATGTGATCTTGCTGTGAAAAACAGAAACTTTAGCGCTCACAAGATTAGCTGTCATTTTTTTTACTGGAGAGTGATTTTAGGTTGATTCTTTTTGCAGATGATTAATAGGCAAATTTCTCAGGTACATCAATTTATTTCATAATTGTTGGGGTTCCATAAGTATACGTTTTATACAGATTACTACAGATTGTTCTGTTTTTGACAGATTCTGTTTTCTATGTGTTGTTTGCTTATTTTGATGCATCTATGGGTAGTATTAAGTGGTATGAACCATAGAGATGTTAGAATACAGTAGATATTACACCAATATGAATTTAGAATGAGTTCATTACAATACCTAAGTGGTGGTTTTATTTTCTTATACTAACGGAGCTTAAGAGTTTTGTTTTGAGTTTTGTGTGGTTGAAGTTTTCAAGTTTTGGGTAAAGCTTTGATGGACTATAGAATAAGGAGTGGCGAGAGCCTAAGATTGGGGATGACCAAGGCACCCCAAGGTAATATCCAAGGACAACCAAGAGCCTAAGCCCGGGGATGCCCCGGAAGGCATCCCCTCTTTCGTCTACGTTCATCGGTAACTTTACTTGGAGCTATATTTTTATTCACCACATGATATGTGTTTTGCTTGGAGCGTCATTTTATTTTGTTAGTTTTTGCTTGCTGTTAGTTAGAATAATCATTTGCATCTTTAGTTTCAATAAAAAGTCAAGGATAGCCTTTTCCATGCTTATTTTGCTAGTATACATGTTGCTGTTTGAAAACAGAAAGTTTACCGCTGTTGCAAAAATTCCCTAGAAAATTCAGAGAATTGTATAATGTTGAATCTTTTTGAATATTAACCTCTGATAAATTTATTACAGTGGGAATTTTAGTTCATAATTTTTGGAGTCATGGAAATATTGTTACTCTTGCATTCTTTACAGACTGTAATGTTTTGGCAGATTGCTGTTATGGTTGCATTGTTTGCATATGTTTGCTTGTTTAATGATTCTATTTGAGGATAGGAGTATTAAATATGCAGAGGCATTTAGTATTCAATATTGAATAATAATTTTAGTGATTTGTTACAGTAGAAGATGATAAGGTTTTGCATTGGTTTATACTAACCTATCTCATGAGTTCTTGTGGAGTTTGTTGTGAATGAAGCTTTTGATAAAAAGAGAAACCATGATATGAGAGGAATTAAGGAGACACAAAAGTTCAAGCTTGGGGATGCCCAAGGCACCCCAAGATAATATTTCAAGAAGTCTCAAGCATCTAAGCTTGGGGATGCCCCGGTAGGCATCCCACATTTCTTCTTCAACAACTATCGGTTAGTATCGGTTGAGCCTAAGTTTTTGCTTCTTCACATGAGTTGTGCTATCCTTGCATTGTAGTTTTATTTAGCTTTGCTTGCTGCTTGAATAAGTATCAAGATCTGAAATTCTTTAATGAGAGAGAGCCATACACAAATTGGAATTTGCTAGAATACTCTATGTGCTTCACTTATATCTTTTGAGCTTGATAATTTTTGCTCTAGTGCTTCACTTATATCTTTTAGAGCACGGCGGTGGATTTGTTTTAAAGAAACTATTGATATCTCATGCTTCACTTAGATTATTTTGAGAGTCATTAATAGCATGGTAATTTGCTTAATATTAATATACTTGGTATTCAAGATATGTGAAACTTTCTTATGAGTGCGTTGAATATTAAGATAAGTTTGGTGCTTGATAATTGTTTTGAGATATGGAGGTGATAATATTAAAGTCATGCTAGTTGGGTGATTTTGAATTTGAGAAATTCTTGTGTTGAAGTTTGCAAGTCCCGTAGCATGCACGTATGGTTAAAGTTGTGTAACAAATTTGAAACATGAAGTGTACCTGGCTTGTGCATCCTTATGAGTGGCGGTCGGGGACGAGCGATGGTCCTTTCCTACCAATCTATCCCCCTAGGAGCATGCGTGTAGTACTTGATTTTTGATGACTTCTAAATTTTTGCAATAAGTATATGAGTTCTTTTGACTAATGTTGAGTCCATGGATTATACACACTCTCACCTTTCCATCTTTGCTAGCCTCTTCGGTACCGTGCATTGCCCTTTCTCACCTTGAGAGTTGGCGCAAACTTCGCCGGTGCATCCAAACCCTGTGATATAATACGCTCTATCACACATAAACCTCCTTATATCTTCCTCAAAACAGCCACCATACCTACCTATTATGACATTTCCATAGCCATTCCGAGATATATTGCCATGCAACTTCCATCATCATGATCATGACATACATTACTTTTGTCATATTGCCATTGCATGATCATGTAGTTGACATCGTATTTGTGGCAAAGCCACCATGCATTATTTTTCATACATGTCACTCTTGATTCATTGCACCATCCCGGTACACCGCCGGAGGCATTCATATAGAGCCATATCTTGTTCTAAGTTTTGAGTTGTAATCCTTGTGTTGTAATCAATAGAAGTGTGATGATCATCATTATTAGAGCATTACCCAAATAAAAAAACAAGATAAAGGCCAAAAAGAAAAAAGAGAAAGGCCCAAAAAAATAAAAATAAAAATAAAAAGGGCAATGCTACTATCTGTTTTTCCACACTTGTGCTTCAAAATAGCACCTTGTTCTTCATGTAGTGAGTCTCATATATTGTGCTTCAAAGTAGCAGCTTGTTCTTCATGTAGTGAGTCTCATAGGTTGTCCTTTTTTATACTAGTGGGAATTTTTCATTATAGAACTTGGCTTGTATATTCCTACGATGGGCTTCCTCAAATGCCCTAGGTCTTCGTGAGCAAGCAAGCTCGATGCACACCCACTAGTTTTCTTTTGTTGAGCATTCATAGCTCTAGTGCATCCGTTGCATGGCAATACCTACTCCTCATGTTGACATCAATTGATGGGCATCTCCATAGCCCGTTGATTAGCCTCGTCAACGTGAGACTTTCTCCTTTTTTGTCTTCTCTACACAATTCCCATCATCATATTCTATTCCACCCATAGTGCTATATCCATGGCTCACGCTCATGTATTGCGTGAAAGTTGAAAAAGTTTGAGATTATTTAAGTATGAAACAATTGCTTAGCTTGTCATTGGGGGTATAGAAGTTGGGAACATCTTTGTGTGACGAAAATGAAGCATAGCCTAACTATATGATTTTGTAGGGATGAACTTTCTTTTGCCATGTTATTTTGAGAAGACATGATTGCTTTGATTAGTATGCTTGAAGTATTATTATTTTTGTGTCAATATGAACTTTTGTCTTGAATCTTTCGGATCTGAATATTCATATCACAATTAAGAAGATTTGCATTGAAATTATGCCAAAGTATCACTCCGCATCAAAAATTCTTTTTTTATCATTTACCTACTCGAGGACGAGCATGAATTAAGCTTGGGGATGCCTGATACGTCTCCAACATATCTATAATTTTTGATTGCTCCATGCTACTTTATCCACAGTTTTGGACTATATTGGTCTTTATTTTCCACTTTTATATTACTTTTGGGACTAACCTATTAACCGGAGGCCCAGCCCAGAATTGTTGTTTTTTTGCCTTTTTCAGTATTTCGAAGAATCAGAATATCAAACGGAGTCCAAACGGAATGAAACCTTCGGGATCGTGATTTTCCAACCGAACGTGATCCAGGAGACTTGGACCCTACTCCAAGAAGTTTCCGAGGAGGTCACGAGGGTGGAGGGCGCCCCCCTGGGCGCGCCCCTACCTCATGGGCCCCTCGGAGCTCCACCGACGTACTCCTTCCTCCTATATATACCTACGTACCCTAAAACTTCCAGAATAGAAGATTGATCGGGAGTTCCGCCGCCGCAAGCCTCTAGAGCCACGAAAAACCAATCGGGACCCTGTTCCGGCACCCTGCCGGAGGGGGATCCCATCACCGGAGGCCAGCTTCATCATCCCGGTGCTATCCATGACGAGGAGGGAGTAGTTCACCCTCGGGGCTGAGGGTATGTACCAGTAGCTATGTGTTTGATCTCTCTCTCGTGTTCTCTCTCGTGTTCCCTCTATGGCATGATCTTGATGTATCCCGAGCTTTGCTATTGTAGTTGGATCTTATGATGTTTCTCCCCCTCTACTCTCTTGTGATGAATTAAGTTTCCTCTTTGAAGTTATCTTATCGGAATGAGTCTTTATGAGAACACTAGATGTATGTCTTGCCGTGATTATCTGTGGTGACAATGGGATATCATGTGCCACTTGATGTATGTTTTGGTGACCAACTTGCGGGTTCCACCCATGAACCTATGCATAGGGGTTGGCACATGTAGTTAACTCTCCGGTAGTAGATTTGGGGCACTCTTTGAAGTACTTTTATGTTGGTTGGATGAATCTGAGATTGTGTGACGCATATCGTATAATCATGCCCATGGATACTTGAGGTGACAATGGAGTATGTAGGTGACATTAGGGTTTTGGTTGATTTGTGTCTTAAGGTGTTATTCTAGTATGAACTCTATGATGGATTGAGCGGAAAGAATAGCTTTATGTTATTTTACTACGAACTCTTGAATAGATAGAACAGAAAGAATAGCTTTGAGGTGGTTTCGTACCCTACCATAATCTCTACGTTTGTTCTCCGCTATTAGTGGCTTTGGAGTGACTCTTTGTTGCATGTTGAGGGCTTGTTATATGATCTATCTATGTTATTATTGTTGAGAGAACTAGCACTAGTGAAAGTATGAACCCTAGGCCTTGTTTCCTATCATTGCAATACCGTTTATGCTCACTTTTACCGCTCGTTAACTTGCTTTTTTTATTATTTCAGATTACAAAAACCTATATCTACTATCTATTTTGCACTTGTATCTTCATATCTTCGCCGAACTAGTGCACCTATACAATTTACCATTGTATTGGGTGTGTTGGGGACATAAGAGACTCTTTGTTGTTTGGTTGCAGGGTTGTTTGAGAGAGACCATCTTCATCCTACGCCTCCTACGAATTGATAAACCTTAGGTCATACACTTAAGGAAAATTTGCTACTGTCCTACAAACCTGTGCACTTGCAGGCCCAACAACGTCTACAAGAAGAAGGTTGTGTAGTAGACATCAATGCATATAATGCAATATCCGGGACACCGAAGAGTTCCCTGTGGGAGTTCGGACTTAAGAATGAGGGCCGGGGACAGCCCCTTGTACGAGGACTATGTCAAGCCACGTAAACCCGTTGACCGTAAGGGGGAGCGCGGATAATAAGGAGAAAATCAAAAGAAACCAACCAAGAAGGTGATAGCGTCTGTGCCCTTCGTATATTTATTGATATGTCGACTACAGGCAATGTCGTTCAATATGAGGGTCATGTTACATGCCCAGGAAAAATATTTTACATAAGGGAAAGTCTATCACAGGGCCTAAAAAACGTAGTTCAGGAAAGGAACTCCAATGATGCCCTGCCGCACGTCTGCGCCTTTCCTCCTTAGTAGTGGGTCCTTTGGTAGGATAACTAGGTGGTTGGGATATGCTGGCCTTAAAGGGGTCTCCTGTAACAATCATCTTGTAAGTAGGGATCTTGATGAACGTGTGTTAAAAGGAAAAGATGTATGTCGTCCAATTATGGTCAAGCCGTGTAATGGACCTATTCCGCAGTGTGACTCCCGCGCCGCCCAAGGTATTTTTAGCGCATAGTTATGTACACGTGGTACGTAAGCCGCGGCCTGATGGGGCAGTCAGTGGAGGCCGAACTGCTAATCAATGTCCGTATCCGTTGATTTATGACTGTTATGTGCGGGCCGGACTCGTTTGGGTGTGTCATTGGCTTTATTGGCCACCGAGCTGTTTGGCTTGATAAGGCCGCCCTATACTTCGGATGCAAGGACCGCAGTTCGCTCTTTGGTACAGAGCGAGCGCTCCATGTTACCATTGACTGTAGTGATGCCACAAGGTCCAGGCATTTTGAGCTTCAAGTAAGCATAGTGTGGAACTACGTTAAAGCGGGCGAAGGCAGTTCGTTCAAGCAGTGCATGGTAGACACTGCGGAAAGGGACAATGTCGAAGATTAATTCCTCGCTATGAAAGTTGTCCGAGGGGCCGAATACCACCTCCAAAGTTATTGAGCCCGTGCAATGGCCCTCCAGTCATGGTATCACACCTTTAAAGGTAGTGGTACTAGGCTTGATTCGTGATGGGTCAATCCCCATCTTTCGGACAGTATCTTGATAGATCAAGTTGACACTGCTCCCTCCATCCATAAGGACTCTAGTGAGGTGGTATCCGTCGATGATTGGATCAAGAACCAAGGCGGCCAAACCCCTGTGATGGATACTAGTTGGGTCGTCCCTGCGGTCAAAAGTGATCGGACATGCTGACCATGGGTTAAACTTGGGGGCGACACGCTCTATGGCATAGATGTCCCTTAATGCGCATTTGCGCTCCCTTTTAGGGATGTGAGTGACATATATCATATTCACTATCCGCACCTTGGGGGGAAACTGCTTTTGACCCCCGGTGTTCGGCTGACGGGGCTCATCCTCGTCTTCGCTTGGAGGCCCTTTTCCCTAGTTTTCGGTATTTAACTTACCTGCTGCTTGAAGACCCAACAATCCCTATTGGTATGGTTCGCAGGTTTATCGGGTGTGCCATGAATCTGGCAGCGCCTCTCGAGGATTTTGTCTAAGCTGGATGGCCCGTCCTTGCTACCTTTAAAGGGTTTCTTCCGCTGACAGGACTTAGGACCGCGGAATCCAGCATTGACTGCCGTGTCGTCTGCATTGTCGATGCTATTGTTCCGATGTTTGTTTTTATTTCGGTGAGGTTTGCCATTGCCGTCCCGCACCTCAGAGGTGCCGGAGTCGCCTGAGTTGTTGCTTCTATGAGCCAGCCAGCTGTCTTCGCCCAAACAGAAGCGGGTCATGAGTGTCGTTAATGCTGCCATGGTCTTCGGCTTTCCTGCCCAAGGTGTCGGGCGAGCCATTCGTCACGGACGCTGTGCTTTAAGGCCGCTAAGGTGTCGGTGTCCGGACAGTCTACGATCAGGTTCTTTTTGGTTAAGAACCGATTCCAAAGCTTGCAGGCTGATTCGCCTGGCTGCTAGATTATGTGACTCAAGTTGTCAGCATCCGGTGGCTGGACATAAGTGCCCTGAAAATTAGCCCTAAAAGCATGTTCCAAGTCTTCCCAGGTTCCAATGGAGTTTTCTGGGAGGCTGTTTAGCCAGTGCCGTGCTGTCCCCTTCAGCTTTAGGGTAAGATATTTAACGGTGTGGAGATCATCTCCTCGAGCCATATGAATGTGGAGAAGGAAGTGTTCGGTCCAGACAGTCGAATCCATCATTCCATTGTATGGTTCGATGTTTACGGGTTAAAACCCTTCCGAAAACTAATGTTCCATAACCTCATCAGTGAAGCATAGGGGGTGTGCAGCTCCTCTGTATCTAGCGATGTCGTGGCGGAGATCGACTGGCATCTGGGTTCAGTACTGATCACGAACATAATAGCGATCGTTGTGCCGGGCTTCATAGCCATTATCTCGTGCCGGGGCACGCCCCCTTGATCCATAGATGGATTGGCCTGACCAGCTTTATAGGCTAGGTCATGTCGCAAGTCGTATGTATAGCCCGCGGCTGCAGTCTCCCTGCATCTTCAGCGAGGGGGCACGGGTTGGTATTCGTCTTGATATGCCGCTTTATCCCGTCCACGTGGTGGTCGGTCTGGTTGGTCTACCTGATTGTATTTTGTTGGTATTGGTTCAAGGACCTCATCGTCGAATTGAGGCAACGACTTACGCCTAGGATAAATTTTGACAGGTCGCTCTTGGCCGTATTCCTCAATGGCCAGGACTTTAGTCCACCTTTCGTTCAACGTGTCTCGCTCTTCTTTGAGATGCTGCTGCTTCCTTTTCAGGCTCCGAGCTGTGGCCATGAGCTGTTGCTTGAAGCGTTCTTGATCGAGGGGTTCTTCTGGGACAATGAAGTATTTGTCACTAAGGCTAACCTCCTCTTTGAATTCTGGCATGTAGTTGCTGTCCTCCGCGTCTTTGTTGTCAGTGCATCCAGGGCTTTGTTCACATTCTTCCCGCTCGTCCTGCTCGGATGTGGGCTCGATAAGGTGTTCGGTATCCTCAGCGCCATCCGGAGTTTCATTGTCTCCGGTGCCGGTATTACTATTCTTCGCCTGACGCGATTGAGAGCGACGCCGCTGACGTCGGCCCTTTGGTGGCTTATCGACAGGTCTATCCTCATCTGGGTTTGGGTTGCCCTCATCGTTCTTCGGAGTGTCCACCATGTACACATCGTAAGTTGAGGTGGCCGTCCAACGCCCTGTAACGGGCGGGATTTGGCTTGATCCGTCTTCGGCATTGTCGTCCACGCCGTTGATGTCTTCAAACGCATAATCCAGCATGTCGGTTAAGTCTTCGACAGTGGCTATCAAGTGGGTGGTGGGTGGGGCGTAAAATTCCCCTCTCTCAGTACCCAGTCCGGGATGGGTGTAGTTCGGAGGTAGAGCCTCCGTGATGGCAAGAGACTGCATCAGACCCAACACTTCATCTAAGATTGGGACCGAGAACTGGGGGTCTGCCACAATGTGTTCAGCTTGGTGCGTCCAATCAGATCTGCTGGGTGCAGAACACGGCAGTTCGACGCGGTTGTCCAGAGCCAGGTTTAAGCCTATTGTCTGTGTCAAAACTGGCGGATCTCGGGTAGGGGGTCCCGAACTATGCGTCTAAGGCTAATGGTAACAGGAGGCAGGGGACATGATGTTTTACCCAGGTTCGGGCCCTCTCGATGGAGGTAATACCCTACTTCCTGCTTGATTGATCTTGATGATATGAGTATTACAAGAGTTGATCTACCACGAGATCATATGTTGTGGTCTAAACCCTGGAGGTATGATGAGTAATGTCATAATCTATCGACTAGCCTGGCCTCAGTTTATATAGTGTACCAGAGGCCAAGGATAGCAAGAGTCCTAGCCGAATACGCCGGTGGGGAGGAGTCCTTGTATTCATCACCAAGTCTTGTGGAATCTTCCTTGTATGCAACAACTGTCCGAACTGGCCCATGAGTATACGACCATGGGGGTCCTCGGCCCAATCTAACTGAACGGGAGACGACATGATGAGTACCCCCTAGTCCAGGACAACGTCAGTAGCCCCCTGAAGCGGTCTTCAAGTTGGGGCCGCTCCTCGATTCTTCCTAACTGTTCTTCATCTTCGGTCGTCGGTCTTGAAAACTGGTTCAACAAATCTCCTTATCTTGGATCTTGAGGATCGCCAAAGTGCATCCGAAGAGTTTATATGTCGGGTATCCGAGGAGCCCCTTTAAGTTTACGACCTTTATCAATGCCTTGTTATTTTCATGCCACACCTCGGGTTTTAAGTTATTCCCGGGCGGTAGTGTCCTCTTGTATCCGAGCTCCAACGACAGATTGCATTCAAGGTATCTTTTGCAGCCAAGCACCAACGCCGGACCGCTTCCGAGCCACAACGCCAGAATGTATCCGAGCTCCACCGCCAGAATGTATACGAGCTCCAACACCGGAGTATGTCCGAGCTCCAGCACCGGACTATATCCTAGGTGTCATAGATCACCTTGGTTCAAAAAAGTTGAAGGAGTTTAGCCGAGCTTAATGCCGGAAATGCCCTCTACGAAGCCAGCCACTAGCGTCCGAGCTTTATGCCGGACTACTTCCGGGGTGTCTATTGTAGTCGAGCACCAACGCCGGACTGTATCCGAGCTCCAACGCCGGACTATGTCCGAGGTGGTGCACCACCTCGGCCATGGGCTGATTTTTATGAATTATGCAATGTAATCTCTACCGAGATGTATAGCCAGTGCATGTTGGCCTAATATCCGGGATGCACCTGAAGGAAAAAGTCAAACCGCTGACCCTAGTAGCCCCCGTGACTCAGGTCGATTCATAAAATCAGCCTGAGGATCAATTCCCAGCTCGGCAGCATACTTAGGAATAGAAACGCGTTGTGCAAAGTCCTCGAGACTCAGGTTGGGTGCGGCCGACCAACCTGAGGATAATAATCTCCTCAAAAACTATATTGCACTTTAAATTTTCTGCATTGGATTGTCAATGCAGTATCCCCCGAGACACTGGTCGGGTGGTGACACCAGATTAGGGGATCGATGTACCCCTTTAATATTTGTAAATAATAAGCATGAAGCCCAGTAGCCACTGAGCCTTAATGTGGGCACGGGTGGCCGAATTAAGGATCGATGTCCAAAGTAAAATCACAAATTATGTGTAATGATTCTATGTATCCAAGTACTTTACATCATCAATGCTCGGATCCGCATTGTACAAAACTCTATTGACCGGCCATCGGCTTCAACCTCCTCGGCTAGTAGCCGAGGAGTGTTTGTCCCACTTTATAAAGCCTTTATGAGGGCAAAGATTTACGACAAACAAGGCGATCCGGCCATATGGTTTTATAAACAAAGGTACGCAGAGAGACATGTTATATTATTGTTTAACATAAGAAACATCGTCCAAAGAAAATAGTGCCGTTATCGGTTCCTTTCTTTGGGTTGTTATGCTAAGCATGATCATGAAACCTCAGCTCCGATCAATGTGGGAGGAAAATTCTGAGGATTTAGTTCGGGGAAAGCTTCCAAACTCTGTGGTCTAGATGAACCCAAATTTTCACTTCCGTTGCGACCGTTTATAATCTGAAAGTGGCCCATCGTCGGCTTCTACCCCCTTGTAGATGCTACACAGGGTGTTTCCGAATTAACAAAACAACCCTTAGCCGACATCTCGGTGCCCGAAGGCGGTTGTGTTGGCAGAAACGAGGCAATCAGATATGCGGGCTTTATAACTTTCACTTAGTGATAGGAGCTTAAAGTTGGGAGGCCAGCAAGTAGCCCCCGATTAGTGTTCAGCGACAGCCGAGGTCAAGCCGTAAACACTTCGGCCAATGTTATGAACGGCCCATCATTTAACATAGTCATCAGACTGCTGACCAATTTACGCTTATTATGGCAGTCAGTTTTCGGCTTTCTCTACTGCGGTGCTTAACCATGCGAGCTGGAAGCACAATCACAGTGGTTCTCCCTTTGCACACCTATCCGAACAAAGCGGAACATAGGATGCAAGCACAGGAGCCGGGCAACCCAACTATTGACCGAAGACACAATTCGAAATTGATGCATATATAGCAATATCCGAGAATTTTTCCCGAATCTCCAAAGGTGTCCAGCATTGCACTGCGAGACTTATGCAGAAAACACACAAATAGTTTAAAAGTGCCATAAACTTGGAAAACCAAGAAACATCAGTAAAAACTTGACGTCCGAACAAGATCAAGTGTTCGGTGCCAATCCGAAAATTGGTCTAAGAAAAAAATTGTGCTTCTATCGTGCTTTAACATGACACATCCTATCTCAAGACTTCAAGCGGGCCAGCCTACGGCTTCAATCTCCTATCCCGAAGGCGGAGTACTTAGGCTCCCCGGCTATTGACCACACACTCTCATCAAAAAAAGGAATGATAGAAAAAAGACTTTGCAGCGACTAGGAAGAAGAACACTTATTATAAAATAGCTCACATAAATTTAAGAGCCCCCGAGTGATTTGGGTAAAATAATTTTATGTTATAATGATCGTATCGAAGTACTTATATCATATCTATGTTCACCCGAACTTTGAACGCGTCTTAATCGACCGTCAGCTTCTCCCTCTTTGGTCAAGGACCGAAGAGTGTTATGTACTCCACCTATCGAGAATATCGACGGTGTTTCCGATAATAAGGCAATCAGGCCATAAGGCTGTAATAGACAAAGCGCGCTCAGGGAAATTATGCTATGTTACTAACGAAGTGTAAGAAGCATCTTCAAAGAAAATAGTACCCCCACCGATACCTTTCTTCGGTTGCTCATTATTATTATGAGACTTGTGCAATAGGTTTTTTGTACTCATGAGTTCCGTTGTGTGCCGACCATTGTTGAAAACAATAAGAGTGCTAGGTTTCGGCTTCACCCAGTCTGAGGTCCGGCTCGGATGAACCGATCGTGACAATCGCAGAGGTGCTCCCTTTACTCCCTAGCCGAACAATCGAGAGCGTAGGGGTAAGCACAGGAGCCAGGAAACCCAGCTTGCAAGTTGCTTAAGTCAACATGTCGCATATTATGGCGTAATACACGAACAAGGAACGAAGCCGTACAAGTATAATCATATGCAAGAGGAAGAGTTCCATCAAGGGAGCCCCCAAATAAATGGGGTATTTGAATATGTGCGTCACAAACAAAGTTTTGACAAGGAACTTTGTCACAAACAACTTTGTGCCAAAAAGTATAATGCTTGTTCGAACCAAACAAAATTTAAGGCTGAAAGTTTTTGAGCATGAAAGCAACTTAGCTGGTTAATATGCTCGGTGTTGATGTTGCGATTTGGGCTTTCGGCGGGACGAAGACGCCAATTGATCTATGACAGATCCGACAAGGTTTGTAGTACTCGACATGGCCGAGGTCCTAGCCCCAGGCCCGAGGTGTCCGAGCAAGGAGTTCGGCACTCCGGATTAGTGACCGTGCAACACAGTCAAAATCGATTACCGGCACACATAAAACAGTGTGGTCCAGGAAATAATAATATATGTATATATAATCCTTGCTTAATTGCTTTACGCAAAAAATAATTTATTTAAAGAGATGTGGCCTGGCGCTGGAGCCAATGTCGATGCAGGGCGTCAGCACAACGCAATGATGGTGTGACAAAAGCCTGAATTTGCAGGGTGGTCCAGGCTCCGGATACGGCGTTTGCCGAACTATGTACAGAAACTGACCGAACCGCCACGCGACCATTTTTAATATGGCAGCCATTTGATAGACGTGTGTACAGATGATAGAACAAACCAGAGTAATAATTCCTTAAGAAAAATAAAACCAACAAACAAAAATTGATAGGATTAATAGCACCTGGTTGGTTTGTTGTAGCATTCCGAAGAAAAGCGACTCCCAAAATTGGGAATCGATCCGCACACCCATTGCCTGATGGGCGATAAAGCGACGGCATGGCGAAGTTGGCAAAGGTTGGCTCGCCGAGGCAAAAGCCCGTGGTTCAGGAGAGGAGACAGAGCAGGTCGATGAGGAGATGTGTCAGCCGAGGTGTTGAAGTAGTTCGGCGTGGTGGACATCGGCTCGATGAAGCAATGGTTCGGGCATGCCAATGCAGGTCATAGCGTGTGACGTGGTCAATGCTGGCTTGATGAAGTGACCGTGCGGCGATGCCGGTGTGCCCGTTCCGTGTAATCCATGGGGCGGCGATGTTCGTGACGATTTATCCTTCAATATGCCAAACTATTGTTCGGCTGGCCGAGATGATAATCCTAAGAAGTTCAGCTCGGCTCAAAAAAGCGACGATGTGTCTAGCGCAGGTCGGCTGCCGTGGAGTGATGTTGTCGGGCCGGTTTGACACCGGCGTGATGGTGAAGATCGTATTGTAAAAATACTTTTAATATTAATGGGATGTGTTTGAGAATAAAAACACAATACCCCATACGAAAACGTTCTTCAAAAATGATGTCCGAAATCCCGTTCGTAAAGGAGATGAACTCGGGTCGGATTCATTCTCGCGTAGAAAACAGATCCAAAAAGTGGTGAACTAATCGGAAGGTTCCCGGAGTTTGGACGGTCGGATCGAGCTGAGTTTTTGGCAGGTGGTAGATATGGGAATTCCGCAGCCGATCAACGGTTGGATCTTCCAAAGGACGTCCAAGCTAGATGCTGGACACCCCGCTCCAAACTCGTTCGGATTCTCGTCCAGATTCAACAGGGCTTCGGTATATCGGAGATTGCCGGAGATTCCTCCATCGGAACTCGACGAAATTTTTGCAGGGTTGTTGTAGACTTAATTCTGCATAATTCCACTGAAGCAATTATTGAGGTGACACTCGAGAAGGCAGTGCGGAGGATACGAGTTTGCTATCCAGAAAAATAGAACTGTCGTCCGAGGGCAATGTTGGTGTTGAGCCCCCGAGCTCCATGGATGACTCCTCCATGATCTTGATAGAGATCGGAGTTGATTTTGATGAAGGACCTCATCCGAACATGACGATCGGAGGAAGGGCGCAGTCCTCGGTCAAGCCAAGGTGACCAGTCGAGCTAGTGATGAAGAAACCAACGTCGTAGTTGACCTGTAGTCGAGCCATTTATCCTTTTGCCGATCACATAGAGGAACTCTCAATGAAAGCACCAATGTTGGTGTCAAAACCGGCGGATCTCGGGTAGGGGGTCCCGAACTGTGCGTCTAAGGCTAATGGTAACAAGAGGTAGGGGACACGATGTTTTACCCAGGTTCGGGCCCTCTCGATGGAGGTAATACCCTACTTCCTGCTTGCTTGATCTTGATGATATGAGTATTACAAGAGTTGATCTACCACGAGATCATATGTTGTGGTATAAACCCTGGAGATATGATGAGTAATGTCATAATCTATCGACTAGCCTGGCCTCGGTTTATATAATATACCAGAGGCCTAGGATAACAAGAGTCCTAGCCGAATACGCCGGTGAGGAGGAGTCCTTGTCTTGATCACCAAGTCTTCTGGAATCTTCCTTGTATGCAGCAACTGTCCAAACTGGCCCATGAGTATACGGCCATGGGGGTCCTCGGCCCAATCAAACTGATCGGGAGATGACATGATGAGTACCCCCTAGTCCAGGACACCGTCACCTATGCCTGGGTCTTCAGAAGGAAGTTCAATAAGAGGAAGAAGTCCGGTGTGGTTTAAGCTCCCATCTTCGGATGATGAGACCTGCTCCGGATCTAAGGCCGAGGGAGTACTGGTGCTGACCTCTAGACGTTATCTGGTAGGGGATCCGAAGATTCTTCTTGGATGGGACTCAAAACGGCGTTCGAGTCCGTGAACCCATCAAAAACTAGATCTCCTCAGTTATCAGCGACGTGATTCAGGTTTTCGAACCTGATTTGGTGGGCGGGGGCGAAACTATCGACCTGCTCAAGGCGGTCGATCGAGTTGGCTTGAAGCACGAAGCCACCGGACACAAAAACATCTCTAGGAAGAAAAATCTCCCTGGACGCAGCGTCACCGTTGACGAAGAGGCGAACCATTAATCCTTCTGTCGACAGTACATCGGAGCTCTCAATGAAAGCACCAATGTCGGTGTTAAAACCGGCAGATCTCGGGTAGGGGGGCCCAAGTTGTACGTCTGAGGATCAATAGTAACAATGGAGAAGGGACACCATGTTGACCCAGGTTCGGGCCCCCTTAATGGAGGTAAAACCCTACTCCTACTTGATTATATTCGAGGGTATAGGGTTTACAAGAGTTGATCTACCACGAGATTGGTTTAGCTAACCCTAGAAAGCTAGCCAAACAATGTTGTGATCCTGCCTTAGTTCTACCCTCCGGTTTATATAGACACCGGAGGGGCTTAGCGTTTGTACAAAGTCGGTTTTCCATAAAGGAATAAATATCCACACACATATACTTGCCATCCACGCATGCGAGAGTCCCCACCAGATACGGGAGAGGATCTTCGGTCTTGTACCTCAGCAGCCCATTAGTCCGGCCCACATGAGTAGACCTGACGCTCAAGGACCCCTGAATCCAGGACTCCCACAGGGGCCTTTTCCGGCGATCTGCCAGAGGGGGAATCAATCACAGAGGGCTTCTACATCAACACCATTACCTCTCCGATGAAGCGTGAATTGTTTACCACAGACCTTCGGGTCCATAGTTATTAGCTAGATGGCTTCTTCTCTCTCTTTGATTCTCAATACAAAGTTCTCCTCGATGTTCTTGGAGATCTATTCGATGTAATACTCTTTTGTGGTGTGTTTGCTGAGATCCATGAATTGTGGATTTATGATTAAGATTATCTATGTATATTATTTGGTTCTTCTCTGAATTCTTATATGCATGATTTGATATCTTTGCAAGTCTCTTCGAATTATCGGTTTAGTTTGGCCTACTAGATTGATCTTTCTTGCCATGAGAGAAGTGCTTAGCTTTGGGTTCAATCTTGCGGTGTCCTTTCCCAGTGATAGTAGGGGCAGCAAAGCATGTATTGTATTGTTGCCATTGAGGACAAAAAGATGGTGTTTTCATTATATTGCTTGAGTTAATTCCTCTACATCATGCCATCTTGCTTAATGCGTTACTCCGTTCTTATGAACTTAATACTCTAGATGCATGTTGGATAGTGGTCGATGTGTGGAGTAATAGTAGTAGATGCAGGCACGAGTTGGTCTACTTGACACGAATGTGATGCCTATGTTCATGATAATTGCCTTAGATTCTATCATAATTATGCGCTTTTCTATCAATTGCTCTGCAGTAATTTGTTCAGCCACCGTAATACATGCTATCTCGAGAGAAGCCACTAGTGAAACCTATGGCCGCCGAGTCTCTTTTCCATATTATTGAATCTCTTTTACATGTTGCTAGTTTCTGATCTATTATTTTGCAATCTTTACTTTCCAATCTATACATCAAAAATACCAAAAATATTTTCTCTACTATCTCTATCAGATATCACTTTTGCAGTGACCGTGAAGGGATTGTCAGCCCCTTTATCGCGTTGGTTGCAACTTCTTGATTGTTTGTGCAGGTATTCGGTGACTTGTGCGTCGTATCCTACTGGATTGATACCTTGGTTCTCAGAAACTAAGGGAAATACTTATGCTACTTTGCTGCATCACCATGTCCTCTTCAAGGGAAAACCAACGCATGCTCAAGAGGTAGCAAGAAGGATTTCTGGCGCCGTTACCGGGGAGATCTTCATCAAGTCAAGCCATACCAAGTACCCATCATAAACTCTTCTCCCTTGCATTACATTATTCACCATTCGCCTCCTATTTTCCTCTCCCCCACTTCTAAAACGATTTTCGAAAACCTTTGCCTTTTCTTCGCCCCTCTTCCATTCGTCTCCTTTTGCTTGCTTCTTGTGTGCTTGTGTGTTGGATTGATTGCTTGTCACGATGGCTCAAGATAATACTAAATTGTTTGATTTTTCCAATACCAACAACAATGATTTTATTAGAACTCCGATTGCTCCTACTACCAATGCTGAATCTTGTGAAATTAATGCCGCTTTGTTGAATCTTGTTATGAAAGATTGATTCTCTGGCCTTCCTAGTGAAGATGCTGCATCCCATCTAAACAACTTCGTTGATTTGTGTGATATGCAAAAGAAGAAAGATGTGGATAATGATATTGTTAAATTGAAGCTATTTCCGTTTTCTCTTAGGGAACGTGCTAAAACTTGGTTCTCATCTTTGCCTAAAAATAGTATTGATTCATGGAATAAGTGCGAAGATGCTTTTATCTCTAAGTATTTTCCTCCCGCTAAGATCATCTCCCTTAGGGACGATATTATGAATTTTAAGCAACTTGATCATGAGCATGTCGCTCAAGCTTGGGAGAGGATGAAATTAATGATACTTAATTGCCCTACACATGGTTTGAATTTGTAGATGATTATACACATTTTTATGCCGGATTGAATTTTGCTTTTAGAAATCTTTTAGATTCAGCCGTGGGAGGCACTTTTATGGAAATCACTTTAGGGGAAGCTACTAAACTCCTAGATAATATTATGGTTAATTATTCTCAATGGCACACCGAAAGATCCACTAGTAAAAAAATTCATGCGATTGAAGAGATTAATGTTTTGAGTATAAAGATGGATGAACTTATGATTTTTTTTGCTAATAAAAGTATTTCTTCTGATCCTAATGATATGCCTCTGTCCACTTTGATTGAGAATAATAATGAATCTATGGATGTGAATTTTGTTGGAAGGAGCAATTTTGGTAACAACGTGTATAGAGGGAATTTTAATCCTAGGTCGTTTCCTAGTAATTCCTCTAATAATTATGGTAATTTCTACAACAACTCTTATGGAAATTTTAATAATTTGCCCTCTTATTTTGAGAATAGTATTAAAGAATTTATAAGTTTGCAAAAGAATTTCAATGCTTTGATTGAATAAAAATTGCTTAAGATTGATGAGTTGGCTAGGAATGTGGATAGAATTTCTATTGATCTTGATTCTTTGAAACTTAGATCTATTCCACCTAGGCATGATATCAATTAGTCTCTCAAAGCCATGAGAATTTCCATTGATGAGTGCAAAGAAAAAACCACTAGGATGCGTGATAAAAAAGATTGCTTTGTGAAAGTGTGTTCTTCTAGTTTTCATGATAATAATGATGAAGATCTAAAAGTGATTGATGTGACTCCTATTAAATCTTTGCGTTCCAATATGAATCTTGATAAAGATGGGGCTGGAGATGAGTTAACTTTAGTTAAAAGGCGTCTCAATAATTCGGAGTTTTTAGATGTAGATGCAAAAATTGATAAAAGTGGGATTGAAGAGGTCAAAACTTTAAATAGCAATGAACCCACTATTTTGGATTTCAAGGAATTTAATTATGATAGTTGCTCTTTGATAGATTGTCTTTCCTTGTTGCAATCCGTGTTAAATTCTCCTCATGCTTATTACCAAAATAAAGCTTTTACTAAACATATCATTGATGCTTTGATGCAATCTTTTGAAGAAAAGCTTGAACTAGAAGTTTCTAAACCTAGAAAACTTTATGATGAGTGGGAACCTACTATTAAGATAAAGATTAAATATTATGAATGTTATGCTTTGTGTGATTTGGGTGCTAGTGTTTCCACAATTCCAAAAACTTTGTGTGATGTGCTAGGTTTCCGTGAATTTGATGGTTGTTCTTTAAATTTGTATCTTGCGGATTCCACCATTAAGAAACCTATGGGAAGTATTAATGATGTTCTTATTGTTGCAAACGGGAATTATGTGCCCGTAGATTTCATTGTTCTTGATATAGATTGCAATCCTACATGTCCTATTATTCTTGGTAGACCTTTCCTTAGAACGATTGGTGCAATTATTGATATGAAAGAAGATAATATTAGATTCCAATTTCTGTTAAGGAAGGGCATGGAACACTTTCCTAGGAAGAAAATTAAATTACCTTATGAATCTATTATGAGAGCCACTCATGGATTGCATACCAAAGATGGCAATACCTAGATCTATTCTTGTTTTTATGCCTAGCTAGCGGTGTTAAACGATAGCGCTTGTTGGGAGGCAACTCAATTTTATTTTTGTTCTTTGCTTTTTGCTCCTGTTTAGTAATAAAATGATTCATCTAGACTCTGGTTAGATGTGGTTTTATGTTTTAATTAGTGTTTGTGCCAAGTAGAACTTTTGGGAAGACTTGGGTGAAGTCTTTGCGATCTTGCTGTAAAAAATAGAAACTTTTATGCTCACGAGAATAGCTGTCATATTTTACAGAAGAGTGATTTTAGGTTGATTCTTTTTGAATAAGACTAATAAACAAATTACTCATGTCGACCAATTTATTTCAGAATTTTTGGAGTTACATAAGTATGCGAAAGTTACAAATTGCTACAGACTGTTCTGTTTTTGACAAATTCCGTTTTTCGTGTGGTTTGCTTATTTTGATGAATCTATGAGTAGTATCGGGGGGTATGAACCCTAGAGAAGTTGGAATACAGTATGTTTACCACCAATATAAATAAATAATGAGTTCATTACAGTACCTTAAAGTGGTGGTTTATTTTCTTATACTAATGGAACTCATGAGATTTTCTGTTGAAGTTTTGTGTTGTGAAGTTTTCAAGTTTTGGGTAAGGATTTGATGGACTTTGGAATAAGGAGTGGAAAGAGCCTAAGCTTGGGGATGCCCAAGGCACCCCAAGGGTAAATTCAAGCACAACCAAAAGCCTAAGCTTGGGGATGCCCCGGAAGGCATCCCCTCTTTCGTCTTCATCCATGGGTAACTTTACTTGAGGCTATATTTTTAGTCACCACATGATATGTGTTCTGCTTGGAGCGTTGATACGTCTCCAATGTATCTATAATTTTTGACTGTTCCATGCTATTATATTACCCGTTTTGGATGTTTATGGGCTTTACTATACACTTTTATATCATTTTTTGGACTAACCTACTAACCGGAGGCCCAGCCCAAATTGCTATTTTTTTGCCTATTTCAGTGTTTCAAAGAAAAGGAATATCAAAGGGAGTCCAAATGGAATGAAACCTTTGGGGGCAATCTTTTTGGAACAAACGCAATCCAGGAGACTTGGAGTGGACGTCAAGAAGCAGCCCAGGAAGCCACCAGGGTGGCCGGCGCGCCCTAGGGGGGCCTGCCTAGTGGGCCCCTCGTGGCTCCCCTGGCCGACTTCCTTTGCCTATATATACTTGCATACCATGAAAACATCCAAGAGCACCATGAAAACCTATTTCCACCACCGCAACGTTCTGTACCCGTGAGATCCCATCTTGGGGCCTTTTCCGACGCTCCGCCGGAGGAGGAATCGATCATGGAGGGTTTCTACATCATCGCCAAGGCCTCCCCGATAAGTTGTGAGTAGTTTACCATAGACCTTCGGGTCCATATTTATTAGCTAGATGGCTTGTTCTCTCTCTTTGAATCTTAATACAAAGTTCTTCTCGATCTTCTTGGAGATCTATTCGATGTAACTCTTTTTGCGGTGTGTTTGTCGAGATCCGATGAATTATGGGTTTATGATCAAGTTTATCTATGAGAAATATTTGAATCTCCTCTGAATTCTTTTATGTATGATTGGTTATCTTTGCAAGTCTCTTCGAATTATTAGTTTGGTTTGGCCTACTAGATTGATCTTTCTTGCAATGGGAGAAGTGCTTAGCTTTGGGTTCAATCTTGCGGTGTCCTCTCCCAATGACAGCAGGGGCTGCAAGACACATATTGTATTATTGCCATCAAGGATAAAAAGATCAGGTTTATATCATATTGTTTGAGTTTATCCCTCTACATCATGTCATCTTACTTAATGCGTTACTCTGTTTTTATGAACTTAATACTCTAGATGCATGCTGGATAGCTGTCGATGTGTAGAGTGATAGTAGTAGATGCAGGCAGGAGTCGATCTACTTGTTGCGGACGTGATGCCTATATACATGATCATGCCTAGATATTCTCATAACTATGCACTTTTCTATCAATTGCTTGACACTAATTTGTTCACCCACCGTAATACTTATGCTATCTTTAGAGAAGCCACTAGTGAAACCTATGGCCCCCGGGTCTATTTTATATCATATAAGTTTCCAATCTACTTTATTTTGCAATCTTTCCTTTTCAATCTATATCATAAAAATACCAAAAATATTTATCTGATCATATTATTTCTATCAGATCTCGGTTTGGAAGTGG
The DNA here is from genome assembly GCF_018294505.1 of Triticum aestivum. Taxonomy (NCBI): domain Eukaryota; kingdom Viridiplantae; phylum Streptophyta; class Magnoliopsida; order Poales; family Poaceae; genus Triticum; species Triticum aestivum. The sequence goes on from NC_057807.1 coordinate 403,271,025, forward strand.
CCGTGAAGGGATTGACAACCCCTTTATTGCGTTGGTTGCGAGGTTCTTGTTTGTTTGTGTAGGTACGAGGGACTTGCATGGAGCCTCCTACTGGATTGATACTTTGGTTTTCATAAACTAAGGGAAATACTTACGCTACTTTGCTGCATCACCCTTTCCTCTTCAAGGGAAAAACTAACACATGCTCAAGAGGTAGCAAGAAGGATTTCTAGCGCCGTTTCCGGGGAGGTCTTCGCTCAAGTCAAGACATACCAAGTATCCATCACAAACTCATCTCCCTCGCATTACAATATTTTCCATTTGCCTCTCGTTTTCCTCTCCCCCACTTCACCCTTGCCTTTTTATTCGCCCTCTCTTTTCCGTTCGCCTCTTTTTGCTTGTCTTGTGTGAGCTTGTTTTCCCTTATGGCCTTGCCTAAAAATGCCGATCTTCACCTTAGAAGGTTGCAAGAGAACGAAATCAATATTAGAAGCTTTATGGCTGTACAATTTGAGCATAATAATTTCTTTAGAAACGAGCTTAAAGAACAAAAAAGCTTTATGGAATACATGAATAAAGAGCTGGATGATATGTATAAGGAATTTTATGGTTTGAATTCTCAGTTTGCTCATCTTGAAAAGTCAATTGCCCAAATTTCTAATAAGCGAGCCACCTTAGTTAATAAGATGGCTGTCAAGCCAGAAGGGTTAGAAAAAAATAATGATGAAGATCTAAAAATGATTGATGTGTCTCCTATTAAATCTTTATTTTACAATATGAATCTTGATAATGATGGGACTGGAGATGATTCAACTTTAGTTAAAAGGCGTTCCAACAATTCGGAGTTTTTAGATCTTGATGCTAAAATTGGTAAAAGTGGGATTGAAGATGTCAAAACTTTACATAGCAATGAACCCACTATTTTGTATTTCAGGGAATTTAATTATGATAATTGTTCTGTAATAGATTGTATTTCCTTGTTGCAATCCGTGTTGAATTCTCCTCATGCTTATAGCCAAAATAAAGCTTTTACTAAACATATCGTTGATGCTTTGATGCAATTTTATGAGGAAAAATTGAACTAGAAGTTTCTATCCGTAGGAAACTTTATGATGAGTGGGAAACTACTATCAAAATTAAAATTAAAGATCATGAATACTATGCTTTGTGTGATTTGGGTGCTAGTGTTTCCACGATTCCAAAAACTTTATGTGATGTGCTAGGTTTTCTTGAATTTGATGATTGCTCTTTAAATTTGCACCTTGCGGATTCCACTATTAAGAAACCTATGGGAAGGATTAATGATGTTCTTATTGTTGCAAATAGGAATTATGTCCCCGTATATTTCATCGTTCTTGATATAGATTGCAATCTTTCATGTCCTATTATTCTTGGTAGACCTTTCCTTAGAACGATTGGTGCAATTATTGATATGCAGGAAGGAAATATTAGATTCCAATTTCCATTAAGGAAAGGCATGGAGCACTTTCCTAGAAACAAAATCAAATTACCTTATGAATCTATAATAAGAGCCACTTATGAATTGAATACCAAAGATGGCAATACTTAGATCTATCCTCGCTTTTATGCCTAGCTAGGGGCGTTAAACGATAGCGCTTGTTGGGAGGCAACCCAATTTTATTTTTGTTCCTTAATTTTTGTTCCTTTTTAGCAATAAATAATTCATCTAGCCTTTGTTTAGATGTGGTTTTATATTTTAATTAGTGTTTGTGCCAAGTAGAACCTATAGGATCATCTTGGGTGAAAGTTAACTTGATCTTGCTGAAAAACAGAAACTTGTGCGCTCATGAGAAAAATTCTAATAAATCACATAAACGTGATTTTGAGTTGATTCTTTTTGAAGTAGATCAATAAACAAATATCCTAGGACATCCTATTTTGGTAGGAGTTTTAGAGTTACATAAGTATTCAAAAGTTACAGATTGCTACAGACTGTTCTATTTTTGACAGATTCTGGTTTTCATGTGTTGTTTGCATATTTTGATGAATCAATGGCTAGTATTGGGGGGTGGGGGGTGGGGTGGGGTATGAACCATAGAGAAGTTGGAATACATTAGGTTTAACACCAATATACATAAATAATGAGTTCATTACAGTACCTTAAGTGGTGGTTTTTCTTTCTTGCACTAACGGAGCTCATGAGATTTCCTGTTGAGTTTTGTGTTGTGAAGTTTTCAAGTTTTGGGTAAAGATTTGATGGATTATGGAATAAGGAGTGGCAAGAGCGTAAGCTTGGGGATGCCCATGGCACCCCAAGATATTCAAGGACGACCAAAAGCCTAAGCTTGGGGATGCCCCAGAAGGCATCCCCTCTTTCGTCTTCGTCTATCGGTAACTTTACTTGAAGCTATATTTTTATTCACCACATGATATGTGTTTTGCTTTGAGCGTCTTGTACGATATGAGTATTTGCGTTTTATATTACCACAATCATCCTTGATGTACACACCTTTTGGAGACACACATGATTCATAATTTATTGGAATACTCTATGTGCTTCACTTATATCTTTTGAGCTAGATAGTTTTGCTCTATGTGCTTCACTTATATCTTTTAGAGCACGGCGATGGTTTTATTTTGTAGAAATTATTGATCTCTCATGCTTCACTTATATTATTTTGAGAGTCTTTTAGAACAGCATGGTATTTGCTATGGTTATAAAATTTGTCCTAATATGATGAGCATCCAATTTGGGTATAAAAAAACTATCATAGGAAGTGAATTGAATACTATGATCAATTTGATGCTTGATAATTATTTTGAGATATAAAGGTGGTAATGTTAGAGTCATGCTAGTTGGGTAATTATGCAATTGAGAAATACTTGTGTTAAAGTTGGCAAGTCCCGTAGCATGCACGTATGGTAAAAGTTGTGTAACAAATTTGTTGCATGGGGTGCTCTTTTGATTGCCTTCCTTATGTGTGGAGGTCGGGATCGCGCGATGGTTAACTCCTACCAACCCTTCCCCTAGGAGCATGCTTAGTAGTACTTTGCTTCGAGGGCTAATACAACTTTTGCAATAAGTATATGAGTTCTTTATGACTAATGTGAGTCCATGGATTATACACACTCTTACCCTTCCATCATTGCTAGCTTCTACGATACCGTTCATTGCCCTTTCTCACCTTGAGAGTTGGTGCAAACTTCGCCGGTGCATCCAAACCCCGTGATACGATAAGCTCTATCACACATAAACCTCCTTATATCTTCCTCAAAATAGCCACCATACCTACCTATTATGGCATTTCCATAGCCATTCCGAGATATATTGCCATGCAACTTTCCACCGTTCTGTTTATCATGACACGCTCCATCATTGTAATATTGCTTTTGCATGATCATGTAGTTGACATCGTATTTGTGGCAAAGCCACCATGCATAATTTTTCATACATGTCACTCTTGACTCATTGCATATCCCGATATAATGCCGGAGGCATTCATATAGTCATATCTTGTTCTAGTATCGAGTTGCAATCCATGAGTTGTAAATAAATAGAAGTGTTATGATCATCATTATTAGAGCATTGTCCCTTATAACAAAAGAAAGGCCAAAAAAAAGGAAGGCCGAAAAAGGGGGGGGCAATGTTACTATCTTTTTCCACACTTGTGCTTCAAAGTAGCACCATGATCTTTATGATAGAGAGTCTCTTATTTTGTCACTTCCATATACTAAGTTGGAATTTTTCATTATAGAACTTGGCTTGTATATTCCAATGATGGGCTTCCTCAAAATTCCCTAGTTCTTCGTGAGCAAGCAAGTTGGATGCACACCCACTTAGTTTCTTTTGTTGAGCTTTCATACATTTATAGCTCTAGTGCATCCGTTGCATCGCAATCCCTACTCCTCATGTTGACATAAATTGATGGGCATCTCCATAGCCCATTGATTAGCCTCGTCAATGTGAGACTTTCTCCTTTTTGTCTTCTCCATACAACCTCCATCATTATATTCTATTCCACCATAGTGCTATATCCATGGCTCACACTCATGTATTGCGTGAGAGTTGAAAAAAGCTGAAGCGCGTTAAAAAGTATGAACCAATTGCTTGGCTGAAACCGGGGTTGTGCATGATGGGAGTATTTTGTGTGATGAAAGTGAAACATAGCCTAACAATATGATTTTGTAGGGATAAACTTTCTTTAGCCTTGTTATTTTGAGAAGACATGATTACTTGTTAGTATGCTTGAAGTATTACTATTCTTATGTCAATATGAACTTTTATTTTGAATCATTTGGATCCGAACATTCATGCCACAATAAAGGAAATTACATTGAGAAATATGCTAGGTAGCATTCCACATCAAAAATTCTGTTTTTATCGTTTACCTACACGAGGACGAGCAGGAATTAAGCTTGGGGATGCTTGATACGTCTCCAACGTATCTATAATTTTTTATTGTTCCATGCTATTATATTACCCGTTTTGGATGTTTATGGGCTTTACTATACACTTTTATATCATTTTTGGGACTAACCTACTAACCGGAGGCCCAACCCAAATTGTTTTTTTTTCCTATTTCAGTGTTTCGAAGGAAAGGAATATCAAACGGAGTCCAAACGGAATGAAACCTTTGGGAGCGATCTTTTTGGAACAAACACAACCCAGGAGACTTGGAGTGGACGTCAAGAAGCAGCCTAGGAGGCCACAAGGGTGGCCGGCGCGCCCTAGGGGGGGTGCCCCTGCTTCGTGGGCCCCTCGTGGCTCCCCTGACCGACTTCCTTCGCCTATATATACTTGCATACCCTGAAAACATCCAGGAGCACCACGAAAACCTATTTCCACCGCCGCAACCTTCTGTACCCGTGAGATCCCATCTTGGGGCCTTTTCCGGCGCTCCGCCGGAGGGGGAATCCATCACGGAGGGCTTCTACATCATCGCCAAGGCCTCTCCGATGAATTGTGAGTAATTTACCACAGACCTTCGGGTCCATAGTTATTAGCTAGATGGCTTCTTCTCTCTGTTTGAATCTCAATACAAAGTTCTCCTCGATCTTCTTGGAGATCTATTCGATGTAACTCTTTTTGCAGTGGGTTTGTTGAGATCCGATCAATTGTGGGTTTATGATCAAGTTTATCTATGAGAAATATTTAATCTCCTCAGAATTCTTTTATGGATGATTGGTTATCTTTGCAAGTCTCTTCGAATTATCAGTTTGGTTTGGCCTACTAGATTGATCTTTCTTGCAACGGTAGAAGTGCTTAGCTTTGGGTTCAATCTTGCGGTGTCCTTTCCCATTGACAGCAGGGGCAGCAAGGCACGTATTGTATTGTTGCCATCGAGGATAAAAATATGGGGTTTATATCATATTGCTTGTGTTTATCCCTCTACATCATGTCATCTTACTTAATGCGTTACTTTGTTCTTATGAACTTAATACTCTAGATGCATGCTGGATAGCGGTCGATGTGTGGAGCGATAGTAGTAGATGCAGGCAGGAGTTGATCTACTTGTTGCGGACGTGATGCCTATATACACGATCATGCCTAGATATTCTCATAACTATGCACTTTTCTATCAATTGCTCGACAGTAATTTGTTCACCCGTCGTAATACTTATGCTATCTTGAGAGAAGCCACTAGTGAAACCTATGGCCCCCGGGTCTATTTTCTATCATAGAAGTTTCCAATCTACTTTATTTTGCAATCTTTACTTTGCAATCTATATCATAAAAATACCAAAAATATTTATCTTATCATATTATCTCTATCAGATCTCACTTTTGCAAGTGGCCATGAAGGGCTTGCCAACCCCTTTATCGCGTTGGTTGCGAGGTTCTTGTATGTTTGTGTAGGTACGAGGGACTTGTGTGGAGCCTCCTACTGGATTGATACCTTGGATCTCAAAAACTAAGAGAAATACTTACGCTACTTTGCTGCATCACCCTTTCCTCTTCAAGGGAAAAACCAACACATGCTCAAGAGGTAGCCAGCGTCTTGTATGATTTGAGTATTTGCTTTTTAGTTTACTACAATCATCCTTTATGTACATACCTTTTGGGAGAGACACACATGAATCATGATTTATTAGAATACTCTGTGTGCTTCACTTATATCTTTTGAGCTATACAATATTTCTCTAGTGCTTCACTTATATCTTTTTAGACCACGACAGTGGTTTTATTTTATAGAATTTGTTGATCTCTCATGCTTCACTTTTATTTTATAGAATTTGTTGATCTCTCATGCTTCACTTTTATAGAACAGCATGGTAATTTGCTTTGGTTATAAAATTAGTCCTAATATGATGGGCATGCAAGATGGGTATAATAAAAACTTTCATATAAAGTGCATTGAATACTATGAGAAGTTTGATTCTTTATGATTGTTTTGAGATAAGAAGATGATGATACTAGAGTCATGCTACTAGAGTAGTTGTGAATTTGAGAGATACTTGTGTTAAAGTTTGTGATTCCCGTAGCATGCACATATGGTGAACCGTTATGTGATGAAGTTGGAGCATGATTCATTTATTGATTGTCTTCCTTATGAGTGGTGGCCGGGGACGAGCGATGGTATTTTCCTACCAATCTATCCCCCTAGGAGCACGCGCGTAGTACTTCGTTTCGATAACTAATAGATTTTTGCAATAAGTATGTGAGTTCTTTATGAATAATGTTGAGTCCATGGATTATACACACTCTCACCCTTCCACCATTGCTAGCCTCTCTTGTGTTGTGCAACTTTCGTCGGTACCATACACCCACCATATACCTTCCTCAAAACAACCACCATACCTACCTATTATGGCATTTCCATAGCCATTCCGAGATATATTGCCATGCAACTTTCCACTGTTCCGTTTATTATGACACGCTCCATCATTATCATATTGCTTTGCATGATCATGTAGTTGACATCGTATTTGTGGCAAAGTCACCATTCATAATTTTTCATACATGTCACTCTTGTATCATTACACATCCCGGTACACCACCGGAGGCATTCACATAGAGTCATATTTTGTTCTAAGTATCGAGTTGTAATTCTTGAGTTGTAAGTGAATAAAAGTGTGATGATCTTCATTATTAGAGCATTGTCCCAGTGATGAAAGGATGATGGAGATTATGATTCCCCCACAAGTCGGGATGAGACTCCGGATGAAAAATAAAAAAATAGTAAAAATAAAGAGGCCAAAAAAATAGACAAAAGGCCCAAATAAAAAAAAGAGAGAAAAAGAGAGAAGGGGAAATGCTACTATCCTTTTTCCACACTTGTGCTTCAAAGTAGCACCATGATCTTCATGATAGGGAGTCTCCTATGTTGTCACTTTCATATACTAGTGGGAATTTTTTATTATAGAACTTGGCTTGTATATTCCAATGATGGGCTTCCTCAAAAGTGCCCTAGGTCTTCGTGAGCAAGCAAGTTGGATGCACACCTAGTTAGTTTCTTTTTGATCTTTCATACACTTATAGCTCTAGTGCATCCGTTGCATGGCAATCCCTACTCACTCACATTGATATCTATTGATGGGCATCTCCATAGCCCGTCGATACACCTAGTTGATGTGAGACTATTATCTCCTTTTTGTCTTCTCCACAACCACCATTCCATTCCACCTATAGTGCTATGTCCATGGCTCACGCTCATGTATTGCGTGAAGATTGAAAAAGTTTGAGAACATCAAAAGTACGAAACAATTGCTTGGCTTGTCATTGGGGTTGTGCATGATTAAATACTTTGTGTGATGAACATAGAGCATAACCAGACTATATGATTTTGTAGGGATATCTTTCTTTGGCCATGTTATTTTGAGAAGACATGATTGCTTTGTTAGTATGCTTGAAGTATTATTGTTTTTATGTCAATATTAAACTTTTGTTTTGAATCTTTCAGATCTGAACATTGATGCCACAATAAAGAAAATTACATCGATAAATATGTGAGGTAGCATTCCACATCAAAAATTCCGTTTTTATCATTTACCAACTCGAGGTCGAGCAGGAATTAAGCTTGGGGATGCTTGATACGTCTCCAATGTATCTATAATTTTTGATTGTTCCATGCTATTATATTATCTGTTTAGGATGTTTAATGGGCTTTAATACGCTCTTTTATATTATTTTTGGGACTAACCTATTAACTGAGGGCCCAGTGCCAGTTTTTGTATTTTTGCCTATTTTAGAGTTTTGCAGAAAAAGAATACCAAATGGAGTCCAAACGGAATGAAACCTTTCCGATGATCTTTCTTGGACCGAAAGCAAACCAGAAGACTTGGAGATGAAGTGAGAAACGTAACAAGGAGGCCAAAAGGCATGAGGGCGCTCTCGGGAGGGGGGGTAGGCTTGCCCCCTCCCTCATGGTCCCCTCGTAGCTCTACCGACCTAGTTCTTTCGCCTATATATACTGTTATACCCTAAAAACATCAGGGAGAGCCACGAAACCACTTTTCCATCGCCGCAACCTTCTGTACCCGTGAGATCCCATCTTGGGGTCTTTTCCGGCGATCTGTCAGAGGGGGAATCGATCATGGAGGGCTTCTACATCAACACCATTACCTCTCCGATGAAGCGTGAGTAGTTTACCACAGACCTTCGGGCCCATAGTTATTAGGTAGATGGCTTGTTCTCTCTCTTTGATTCTCAATACAAAGTTCTCCTCGATATTCTTAGAGATCTATTTGATGTAATAATCTTTTGTGGTGTGTTTGCCAAGAACCGATGAATTGTGGATTTATGATTAAGATTATCTATGAATATTATTTGGTTCTTCTCTAAATTCGTATGTGCATGATTTGATATCTTTGTAAGTCTCTTCGAATTATCGGTTTAGTTTGACCTACTAGATTGATCTTTCTTGCCATGAGAGAAGTGCTTAGCTTTGGGTTCAATCTTGCGGTGTCCTTTCCTAGTGACAGTAGGGGCAGCAAGGCACATATTGTATTGTTGCCATCGAGGATAAAAGGATGGGGTTTTCATCATATTGCTCGAGTTAATTCCTCTACATCATGTCATCTAGCTTAATGCGTTACTTCATTCTTATGAACTTAATACTCTAGATGCATGCTGGACAGCGGTCGATGTGTGGAGTAACAGTAGTAGATGCAGGCAGGAGACGGTCTACTTGACACGGACATGATGACTATGTTCATGATCATTGCCTTAGATGTCATCATAATTATGCATTTTTCTATCAATTGCTTGACAGTAATTTGTTCACCCATCGTAATACATGCTATCTCGAGAGAAGCCACTAGTGAAACCTATGGCCCCCAGGTCTCTTTTCCATATTATGGAATCTCGTTTAAATCTTACTAGTTTCTGATATATTATTTTGCAATATTTACTTTCCAATCTATACATCAAAAAACCAAAAATATTTACTCTACTATCTCTATCAGATCTCACTTTTGCGAGTGACCGTGAAGGGATTGACAACCCCTTTACCGCGTTGGTTGCAAGTTCTTGATTTTTTGTGCAGGTATTCAGTGACTTGTGCGTCATGTCCTACTGGATTGATAACTTGGTTCTAAAAAACCGAGGGAAATACTTACGCTACTTTGTTGCATCACCCTTTCCTCTTCAAGGGAAAACCAACGCAAGCTCAAGAGGTAGCAATGCACTTTAGTTTGGGATAGCCATAGTATGACATGATATATATCTTGCTTAGCATAAGTTGTTGGTGCACATAGGTGAGCCTAGTCGATTTAGGTTTTGTTCTTGATAAATTAAATGCTAGTTTTATTCCGCATTTCACTACAAAAAAAGACACATCTGTGACATTTTGGGCCAAACGATTTTTTCTGTCATGCTTATGACACTTCTATGACGATAATTGTGACAAAACCACGTATCTTCATAGATATGGTGGGCTCCTACTTCTATGACAAAAAATCATGATAGAAAATGGGCTTTTCATCCTGGGCGGGCCGGGGACGCACCTACATGACATTCTTTGGGCCGTCCATGACGGAAAAAATGATGGCAGAAGCAAGGGTGAGGAAATTTTTGCGGAGTTCCCGGTTATGGTGGGTGGTCGAACCGAGCGATGCAGGTGGTTTGTGCATCTTATCTCTCTCTTGTACGCGTGCCGTGTTCGCTATAACTGAACTCGAGTGAGAGAGGCGTTGCCTACTGAACCCGAGCGATCGCGTGGTGCTATGTACTGAAGCCGATCGATCAATCCCTTCGCTGCTAACTGAAATCAAGCGATTCCTTGGTTGCATGGTGCTGCTAACTGAACCTGAATGATCACTGAAGCCGATCGATCTCCCATGCGAGACGTAGCCACCCGGTGTGTTGGGTTGCCTCTGGGTGAACAGTGCCTGTTGATGCTGTGCGCGTGATACGTAGAACGAGTCGAGACGTGGTGAGTCGACCTAGCCGGTTGGTTGGTTGGTTGTGGATGAAGAGTTCCCGGTGGGGGATGGGTATGAATAGGACCCTGGCCGTGTGTAGGTGATTGCCGCTGGATGAACATGACCCCGTGGTAGTAGGCGTTGCCGCTGGATGAACATGACCCTGAGGAGGCCGCCAAACTTCAACTGTTTGGGGTGGATTAACAGGACCCCGTGGAGGCTCTATAAATAGTAGCTGCGGTGGAGTCTGGAGGATGACTGTCGGTGTACAAAAGTAGGGGCTATCCTTTTGACCCCTTTACTTGTACGCGGGCAGTCAGAGCCACTCGCCATGGCCACGCGTAACAGGGAAAAGAAAGGGAAGCCGGAAAGAAGCCGAAGGCGCAAGAGCAAACAGAGCAACATCAAGGACCAAGGACATAGAGATCAAACGGACAAAGCAGGTTCCCCCGGCAAGGACCCTTGCCGAGGGCAGCCCTAGCGGCCCCGACAAGACCCTTGTCGGGGCAGCTCGGCCACACCAACAGAGCGATCCACCCTCGAAGCCCACAATCTCCAACACCAACAACTACGTGGGGACAGGGCTTGGGAGGCACCTCCGTGGTGGCATGCAGATCTTTGTGAAGAAAAAGAATATTCAATATCTAAAGAGAATTGGAGGGCAATGATCCTCAATAGGTTTCCTGTCGAGGAAGCACACAAGACCCCAGGCAAGGTCCTTGCCGGGGACAACAGTGCGCCACGGCAAGACACTTGCCGGGCCACCCGGCAAGGTCCTCGCCAAGGGCGCCAACGGGGCCACCTCCGGGCCCACACCGGCCAAGCTTCCACCGCCGATCACATGTAGTTGCCGACCCAACCAGCTGGGCATGTACCTGCGTTGCAGCATGCAGCCCTTCGTGGAGGCTCCACCACTGCGCCACCTCAGCTGCTTGCCTGCCTACATGGCACCGCATGCATCGCTGGCCAGGGCGCGTGTCAAAGCAAGGAGGAGCGGCAACGGACAGGACGGGCCTCGCCCCCGTCCCCGATAAGGTGAAGGGACACCTAAGCCTCGCATTAAATGCACCTTGTCCTGTAATACCAGCGATAAGCTCGCAGCACTGTTGAACTTTCCACCTCCTGGGTGCCATTGTGGCAGCCCCTTTTGCCTATAAAAGGAGGCCCATGACGCACTTGAAAAGGATTCGTCTCTTTCGAACCAGGCAGCACCCATAGCTAGTTCAAGAGCTCAAGAACACTGAATACAACCACCAAAGCAGGACTGTAGGGTTTTACGCATTCTTGCGGCCTGAACCTAGGTAAACGATCCTTGTGCTGATTGCTAGTCCCGCTCTTCTCATGATCCCGCGCCCCGCAACCGTAGTAGGGATTCTTGTGATCCCATAGGTGTCGTTTCCCACCGACATCTTTGGTGCGCCAAGTAGGGGGCGCAATTGTGAGAATCCGGTCTAGTAGTTGGCCTAGCAGTTCATCATCGCCATGGCTCCTAAGAAGAAGACGACCACGACGATCGGTTCATCCGGGACCGGACTTCCATCACCGGTGCGGGCCAGTAGCGGGCCAGTCGCGGAGAGAACCCGTGGCGCGGCCCGCGAACACCCACATCGCCCTGGCAGTCCAGGCCCGGCGGGCGGCGTCGTTTGTATGACGGGCGACGAGCCGCGCGGCGCCGACCCTAGAGGGGCCCTCAAGGGGCATCGTCATGCCGCCAACCGACGGCGCGGCGACCTCCAAGAAACCAACGCCAGCGCCCACGGCGCACTCTTCGCAGATCGTGTGCGATGAGCAGTGCCGCCCCGCTCGTGACCCAGGGCGCCGCCCTGGCAAGAGCCCCATGCATCCTTCGCAGGATGAGGGAGGCCAGCATGCACGCTGAGGCGCCGATGAGGGTGGAAGATGACTACGGAGCCGTGGTGAGGCTCCTTCTAACGTGGTTAGTAGTCGAAGCGCATCACGGTCCACCTAGCTCTCGCCGCTACCCACGCCAGCAGAAGCCCTAGCACGCGTGCAGCTGCACCTCGACTTCCCTCCCACTGCGGAGAAGCTTGACGAATGGAGGGCCACCGTCCGGAGCCTCGTCGGCATCGCCAACAATGATGAGTTTTGACTGGCGGGACCCGTAGGCCGTCGCTCCACCAAGCCACCGCATGCCAGCGGGGGCCGAGCCGGAGGCGATGCGGCCACGGTGCATTCCCCTATTCCATCCCGGCCACCATGGGTGTCGGTCCATTGCGACGATGCTCGTGATGACGTCTCAATAGCGTCGTCTGACCCACGAACCCACCGCGACCAACACCAAGTTCTTCAGGAGCGGGCTCATGAGGACGCTCGAACCACCATCAAGCGTCGATGTGACGCGCGCCACCAGGGCCCGCTATGGACCACCCAGCACTGGTAGGCTACGGTGGCCTACCCTACGAGGTGGGTTGTCCGGCCTTCACCCGTGAGCTGCGGCAGTTCCAGTGTCCCTCCCACCGCACTTTCAAGCCCGACATTGGCGAGAAGTACAATGACAAGACTCACCCGTCAGAGTTCCTCAGCATCTACACCATCGCGATGCAAGCTGCTGGGGCCCGTGACGATAAGGTGATTGCCAACTACTTCCCATTGGCACTCAAGCCTAATGTTATGTCATGGTTGATGCACTTGCCAATGGGCTCCATTTCTTCTTGGGCGGATCTGTGCCATGAGTTTGTTGGCACCTTTACCGGAGGCCACCAAGCTCATGGCCAGGCGAGTGATTTACATATCATCCCCCAGAAGGATGGAGAAAACTTGCGCAAGTACATCCAAAGGTTCAGCCGAGTGCAGTACAGCATCCCGGACGTCCATCCTGCCACTGTGATCAGTGCATTCCACCAGAATGTGCGCAACCGCAAGATGCGTGAGGAGCTGGCGATGAACAAGGTCAAGGATGCGTCCGAGCTTTATGTTCTGGCCGATTGATGCACTCGCGTTGAAGAGGGAAGGAAGTACCCCGGTGAAGATGCCTGCGCAGAAACCGACTCCACGGGCGATACTGCCACCCTGGCGTAGAAGGGTCGGCGCCGTAACAGGAAGCGCAAGGGCAAGTCCATGCATGTCGTCGAGCGATCCGAGGACACCGGTGCCACCAAGAAGACCAAGGCGGGCGACCCCGGCAAGGAGGTTGCCGGGTGTGTCGCCTGCCAGGCCTTGGTGGCTAACGTATGCAAAAGAGAGCAGGAAGAGAGGAAACGGAACGGTCGTGAAGCTAGCAATGATCAAGAGGTGATCCTGAACTCCTACTTACGTCAAACATAATCCAAAATCATGTTCACTTCCTGGACTCCGCCGAGAAGAGACCATTACGGCTACACACGCGGTTGATGCGTTTTAATTCAAATCTGGTGTCAAGTTATCTACAACCGGACATTAACAAATTCCCATCTGCCACATAACCGCGGGCACGGCCCTCGAAAGTTTATACCCTGTAGGGGTGTCCGAACTTAGCCCATGATAAGCTCTCGCGATCAACGAAGGATATTCCTTCTCCTAGGAAGACCCGATCAGTCTCGGAATCCCAGTTTACAAGACATTTCGGCAATGGTAAAACAAGACCAAGAAAGTCGCCCGATGTGCCGACAATCCCGATAGGAGCTGCACATATCTCGTTCTCAGGGCAACACCGGATGAGACATCCTACGAGTAAAACAAGCCCTCAAGTTTCCCTGAGGTGGCCCCGCAGTCTACTCAGTTCGGACCAGCACTTAGAGAAGCACTGGCCCGGGGGAGCTAAAATAAAGATGACCCTTGGGTTAATTACTCCCAAGGGAAAGGTATAGGTGGTAGGCAAATGGTAAAACCAATGTTGGGCCTTACTGGAGGAGTTTTATTCAAGGCGAACTGTCAAGGGGGTCCCATAAATCACCCAACCGCGTTAGGGACGCAAAATATGGGAACATAATACCGATATGACGGAAACTAGGGCGGTAAGAGTGGAACAAAACACCAGGCATAAGGCCGAGTCTTCCACCCTTTACCAAGTATATAGATGCATTAATTAAATAAGAGATATTGTGATATCCCAACCATAATCCTGTCCACCATGGAGCAATCTTCAACTTCTCCTGCAACTAACAACGCTATAAGAGGGGCTGAGCAAAGCGGTACCATAGCCAAACAATGGTTTGCTAGGAAGGGTGAAAAAGGTTAGAGGTTGATATGGCAAATTGGGAGGCTTGAAGAACAAGTGATAGGAATCGCAGCATAGCGATATAACAAAGCAACTAGCATAGCAATGATAGTAATGAGATGTAAGGTGACGGTCATCTTGCCTGAAATCCCACAAGGAAGAAGAACGAGTCCATGAAGAAGACGAACAGATGAAGACGAACCAAGCGTAGACGAACGAATCCTCACGATCGCAACGAAACAGGAACTATCGAGAAGAAGCACACAACATGGTAAACACACCACACATGAACAAGACATGATGCTCACCAAGTATGATGCAAGACAAGACTACATGAAGCTACTCATGGCAAGAGATGATGCATACAATAGCAACACATCAAAGAAAGTTTAAATGAGGCCGGAAATAACATATAACAATTCCGGTAAGCCCTCATATGCAAATTTAGAAATTGGTCCAGAACTGAATAAACCTTATATTCAAGTTGTTAAACAGCAAGTTAAGATGCACCAATATGATCTACACGAGATTCTAGTCAAGTTACATATAAAGTTCATTTAATTCGGAGCTACGACCTAGAAGATATGAGCAAAACAAGTTAAGCATGTCATTGATGCAAAATGCATACAAACATCAAGCAAACACTCTCAAAACATGGATGTAACAAGGTAACATGTAACTACATGCAAAACTAAGCAAGTTTCATATAGAGCACACTCAAAACGGAGCAACGGTTCAACACATACACTCTATACAAGTTTAAAGGACAAGCTATCCAAAATAGCAACTAGGCATCTAGCAAGCATCAAAACAATATACTACAACATCTCAACGTGAAAACAAAAGGAATGAGCATTAAGTACAGGTAAAGCATGACAAAACATGAACACTGAGCTATCTCCAGAAATCACTAGAACATGCTCAAAAGGACATGGCAAGATTGCAAATAATAACAGTTTCAGGCTTAGCAGAAATAACATCAGGTTGCAATGTTTAGAGCTATCAAACAACATGCTACAGGAACTTAACATGGCAAACAAAGCCATGACATGTTAATAGTAAAGACAAAGAACAAAACTACCTTACTGAGATAATTCCAAAGATCAACAGAAAACATGGTAGCATCTATGCAAACATGGCAAATGATATGACAGATTCAGACATCGCAGGAACAACAATAAGTAGGCATGTTGGTGAGCTTGTACCACTTACCACAGAGAAATACATGGCATGACAAGGTGACCAACAGTATGAATACATTTTTATGAAGCTAAGCATGGAAAGATCAAATCAATAGGGCGCATGGATCACTAGCAAAGCACATGACAAAACTGAACTTAATGTTAACAGGCTGACATCAACATTATTTAGCAACTTAAGAGCAAGATTACAACAGGCTATAGCAGGCTATAAATGCAACCAGGGGCATGGATGGATAGAGCATGACATGTATAACAAAACATCCTTATTAAACATCTCCAGATTATGCATAGAATGACTTGTAGCAGCAGGTTTACATAGCATCATGATATAGCAGATTCAGCCTAGCAAAACAGCAACAACAAGTACCCTACTTCACGAGCTTGATGCACTCACTAAAAGACTCACAAAAATACAAGGATTGCACCACTGTAAATATGGCATGATGT
This sequence comes from Triticum aestivum, assembly GCF_018294505.1. NCBI lineage: Eukaryota > Viridiplantae > Streptophyta > Magnoliopsida > Poales > Poaceae > Triticum > Triticum aestivum. The sequence continues at coordinate 403,287,132 of NC_057807.1, forward strand.
ATAGCACAAAACTCATGTAGACATCAAGCTCATACGATGCACACACGAAATGCAATGAAAAGGACAAATCACCAAATTCGGTTAACAGACAGCAGATTACATCATATAGCACTCTTGCAACGATGATTAGGGCCTCAAGATGAACTCAAACGAGCATGGCACAATGGAACAAAACGAAGAGCACATCATGATGAACATTTCGATATATCATATGCATGACATAGAGCTATATGCAAGGAGTTATGGCATGTTGAACAGAGACATAAAATTTCACAGATCGGAGACTTAACCGATTTACTAACCCCGGGGAAAAGCCAACGGCGGCGTGGATCTCGCTAGAATGGGCGTGGAGGCGGCCGGAGGGGCTCGGGGACGGCCAGAGATGCTTGGGGGGGCTGATCCGTGCGGCGCCGGCCCGGATCTGGCCATGGCACGACCAGAGGGGGCCGTGTGCGCGGGCCGGGAGGAGTTTGGGCTCCGGTGAGCCCCTGCCGGAGCGGCGGCGGAAGGGGAAGCGGAGGCGACGCAGGGCCGGCGGCGCGCGGGGTCGACTGAGGAGAGGTGCGGCCGGGCGGCGGGGCGCCGACGCGAGGTCGGAGGCGGCGGCGGGGGCGCGAGCAGGCGGCGGAGGCGGAGGCGGCCGGCGGCGACGGGCCGAGGCACGTGGGCCAGCGGCGGCGGCGCACGGGCCCCGCGGGCCCGGCTCGGGCCCCGCGTGCCGGCAGCGGCGAGAGGAGGCAGAGGGGCCACGTGGCGCGACGCCACTGGCTTCGGGCGGCGGCGGGCTGACGTGGCGGGCTAGGATTGGACGAGGCGACGCGGTCGGCGTACGTGTCCGACGTGGGCGGACGCGTCCGGTGGCGCGGGGAAGAGGAGGCTAGGGTTTTGGACCCAGATTTGGACGGGAGGAGGTGTTTATATAGGTAGAGGGAGCTAGGAGAGTACAAATGAGGAGCGGTTTTCGCCCACACGATCGTGATAGAACGACCGAGAGCATGGAGGGGGTTTGGATGGGCTAGTGGGCTGATGGGAAGAGGGGCTGGGCTGCAAAGAGAGAGGGGCTTCGGGCTACGCGGTTAAACGTTGGGGTATCAAATGACCTCCAAATGGAACGAAGTTTGACGGACGGTCTACCGAGCCGCGTGACCCTGAATGGGCAGCGGCCCCCGAATTCCGATCTGGCATCCCCACACGGCTAACCTCTTGGAAAGAGATGGCCTTGTCGTGGGGTAATTCGGAAGAGGTGACCGGACTCCAAACCTGCGTCCAAAACCTGATGGACAAGAAGGTTAAACTTGTCAATGTAGTCCATGTCATGCTCTTCCGCCAGATCCTCCCGTGTCAACGACGGGCTTTTAACTTGTGGGAGTTTGACCCGGCCCAGCACCAAACTTTGTCCAGGCTCTTTGACACAACGCACGAGGACGCCTGGAAGGTGCTATTCAAGGGCTCCGAGGTTTCCCAGCCCATTACTAAGGATCGCGGATTCTGCGGGAAGCGCCAAGCCAGCGCGGTAAGCTTGTTTTACCCTTTACAGGATACTTGTTTTACATAGTTTGACTCTATGCGGGATCTAAGCTCCCGCTCCTTTGACAGGACTGGAAGAAGACGTCCGGACATATCGACTGTCCGGCTCCTTTGCCCAAAGGCCCAGCAGATGCACGCTTGGTGAAGCTGCTGGCCCCGGCACCTCACGTGGTGCCGGAGAAGAAGGCCAAGAAGATGGCCACGGGAACTCGAAAGAGTTCCCGGCGCCTGGTGGTGTCGGATTCATCGCCCGACGACCCCGGAGCGCACTCCTCCCCCGAAGACGAGCAGGAGGAAGAAGAAGCCTCTCCCCCTCCAACGGGGGGAGGAAAGAAAAGGAAGGCCGCCCCAACTGGGGAGGCCGGAGGTGCCAAGAAGGGAAAGACTCTTCTTCCGGACTACGCCACCAGCGTCCACGACAGCGGGGAGGAGTGGCCGTCCAGGGACAAGCCCCTGGCAAAATCGTAAGTATCTGGATACCAGAATGACTCATGGCGTTCCTTTATTGCACAATATCTTCTAACGCCGAACATAATGATGCAGTCCGCCCAAGGCCTAGCACGACGCTTCGTCGAGCGGATCCCTGGATTCGTCGAATGTGAATAGCCTTTCACTCGCGACTGCTACCTTCCCTCGCCCCACGGACGATGCCGAGGTGGAGTCCCAAAAGGGGCCAAGCCAGGAGGAGGTAGCCCCGGAGGCACCGCAAGGCGACCTTCCAGACTCCAGGCGCAAAGGGGATAAAACCCCAAAGGGATCTAAGTCCAGCCCTGGGTCGGACACCGCACTGGAACCCTCAGTGGTTCCGGAGCCCGGCAGGCAGCCCCCTTGTAAGAAGGGCAAGCATACGACGCCGGTGACCTCCGTCCAACCGGAGGCACCGGATAATTTGCTGGAGGTGCTTAATGGCGCCTCCATCAAGGAGGAGCACCGCACTATTATGAGTGCGGTGATCCGGAAGGTTCAGTCCGCCAAGAGCGGGCTGACAGAAGCCTGTGCCAGCCTTCTAACAGGCTTCGAGGTATGTATTTAAGATATGTAAAAATATTACCGCATAGACAGTAGCCCCTAATGCTCAGTTTGGTGTTCAAAAAGAAAAGCCGGACTGAGGATCTAAAAAGATATACGCAGGATTCTAACATAAGTATGTCAATATGGGAATGCAGGCTGCGCTACTGACCTCTGCCGCACTGACTACGGAGGTTGATGCATTGAAGCAGAGCCTCGAGCGGTCCGAGAACGAGCTCGGCCTTGTCAAGAAGCAGCTCGAGGACAAGGAAGGTAAGTAGTACCTTATGTAAGTATATAAAAAAAATACCTAGTTGCAAATAATGACAGGACCAACGTGAGTATTACAGGGGCCACAACCGAGGTGGCGACCCTGAAGGAAGCGCCATCCAAGGCCGAAGACAATGTGATCGTGGAGCCCACCGAGCGAGAAAAGCAGGACACGCGGGTGGCGGAGGTGCGGCAAGAGCTCCATGCTCTTGGGAAGAAACATGAGAGATTGGAGCTTGACTCAAAGACTCGAGAATCCGAGCTTGCCTCGGCCCTTGAGAGCGCCAAATCCGCCCAGGCCGAAGCCCGAAAAGCCCTCCAGGAAATTGGGGCGATGAAGAAGATAGCAGCGGGTAAGGCATTCTTTATGCAAAGCAAGCACGTAAAAGTGAATTACTTGTTACTTACCCGAGTCCGGAGCTCTCTAGGAGCATTCGCAGATCTGCCCCGCAGTGTGTCTGATGCTGCCGCATTCTACCGAGCCGAGGAAGCGAGCTTGACAGAGAAGGTGTTCTGGTCCCAGTATGTTGAGGACGGACACCCGGTGCCCTTGAGCGACCAGCTGAAGCAGCTGGTCGAGCTCCATAAGGTAGTCGAACAGGCCATGAAGGGCCTAATAGTCCGGCTATGGCCTTGGGAGGTCATGCCTGGGAACTACTTTGGGCTGGTGAGGCGGCTGGTGGATGCCTGTCCACGGCTTGAAGTCATCAAGCGCTCCGTATGCATCAAAGGCGCCCGTAGGGCCCTTGCCCGTGCGAAAGTACACTAGGGCAAGCTGGTGACAGATGGGCCACCGGAGGGGAAGGAGGATCGCAGGCCCGAAATGTATTATGAGGGCGTCCTGAAGGGTGCCCGCCTTGTGGCGAATGAATGTGCCAGGGATGTAATTTTTCAGTAAACTCGTTCGTGTTTATCCTGTGCGCTGAAAACTTGTTCATACACGCTAGGCAACGCTTGTTGAATTTAAAATATTACCTTCTGTGTGGTCATTTATTGAATCTAAGAGATGTGAGTCGTCGGCTTCCACCCCCATGCCACGAGTGCTGGGGTGTTCGGGATAAACCTGAGCACTCTTGTTCCCATTCTTGGGTCCTTCGAGGGAGGCGCTCAACACAACGAACAAGGCAATCAGACTATAATGCTTTATCACTCTCACTTAGCCATAGAATTCTATAATTTTAAATTTCGGTGAAGCCCCTAGTATTCGGAAGACCGAGTTCGGGGCGCTATCCACGCCTAGGCCGGACAAAGCCAGCTCCTCGCTCTAAGCGGCATAAGTCTTTAGGGACTCGAAAACCTCTCGAACAGCGACCGGCTCTCGCCCTATCATGATGGTCAGTTTTAGCTTTCTCTACGGAGGTGCTTAACCCAGCTCAACTGGGGCACAATCGCAGTAGTTCTCCCAGCGCTACCTTAGCCGATATAACACAACGTAAGGTACCAAAACATGGGAGCCGGGCAAACCCAACTATTGACCCAAGACATGATTCGGAGCCGATGCATATAATGCTATAAGTTCGGGGTGCTGCACTCGTGAGAGTGTTCAAACTTCTCACACCATATTCTGGGGTACTTAAGCCCCTGGTGTGTTGGTCGTACCAAAGTGTACGGTTGCATAATCTCATGACTGAACATATTTACATAAAAAATGAATGCAATAATAGACAAGAGCTATGTATTGTTTATTAAAAGGCTGCTGTGAAAGCAGAACGATACAAATAGTGCGATAAGCAAGAGATGGGATTATTTGACATGTCCCCCTCCAGGGGCAAGCTGCAAGACTTTATGTAAGACAGGTATTTAGCTCGTTATAGAGACCACCTGGACATTCGACGTAGCTTGCTGCCTCCCTGGCTGTTGCATCGTGTGTTCGGCGATTGTACTGCCGGACAGGCCTTCCGGAGAATGGAGTCCTTAAAGTAAGAAAAAAGAAACGACAAAATCGGGAGCCCCTAGTGCGGTTGAGCCGCATTTTGGGCGTGCCGTGGTTGTACCCCTTCCCCTATGCCCATGGTATTTCCAGGGCGTAATTATGTACGCGTGGTACTGGCTTCACAAGTTTGCGAGGGCTGGGATTGGGGCCGCACTGCTATGCTTGCTTGGTGCGTGCCAGGCGGTCTTGTTGTAGGTTACTCCGGGCGCGCTTGACGGTGTCCGGACGTTTAATAGCTGGACTAGAGAATTGCCTTGAGAGGCTACTTTGTACTTCCGCCGCAAGGGCCGCCGTATGCTCCTCCGTTTGGAGAGAGCGTTCGGTGTTTCCGTTGATCATAATGACTCCTCGAGGGCCTGGCATCTTGAGCTTGAGGTATGCGTAGTGCGGCACCGCATTGAACTTTGCAAATGCGGTTCATCCGAGCAGGGCGTGATAGCCACTGCGGAACGGGACTATGTCGAAGATTAACTCCTCGCTTCAGAAATTATCCGGTGATCCGAAGACCACTTCGAGTGTAACTGAGCCTGTACAGTTGGCCTCTACACCTGGTGTGATGCCTTTAAAGGTCGTCTTGGTGGGTTTAATCCTTGAGGGATCTATGCCCATTTTTCGCACTATATCCTGATAAAGCAGGTTCAGGCTGCTGCCGCCGTCCATAAGGACTCTAGTGAGGTGAAATCCGCTAATGATTGGGTCTAGAACCAATGCGGCGAATCCGCCGTGGCGGATGCTAGTGGGGTGGTCCCTTCGATCAAAAGTGATCGGGCAGGAGGACCATGGGTTGAACTTTGGGGCAACTGGCTCCAACGCATATACGTCCCTGAGTGCACGCTTCCGCTCCCTTTTGGGGTTGTGGGTTGCGTATATCATGTTCACGTCCACACTTGTGGGGGAAAGCCCTTCCGTCCCCTGTTGTTCGGCGGCCGGGGCTCCTCCTCGTCATCGCTATGCAGCCCCTTGTCTCTGTTTTTGGCACATAATTTTCCTGCCTGCTTGAACACCCAACAATCCGTGTTGGTGTGATTGGCTGGTGTTTCGGGGGTGCCGTGTATCTGGCACGAGCGATCGAGTATTCGGTCCAAACTGTACGGGCCCGGAGTATTTCTTTTGAATGGCTTTTTCCGCTGACTGAGTTTAGAGCCTCTGAATCTGGCATTAACTCTCGTATCCTCAGCATTGTCGCTGTTAATGTGGCTCTTGTGCTTGTTGTGACGCGACCTGCCATTGTTGTCCTTGGTATCCGAATTACCAGGGCTCTTGGTCATGTTATTACTACGAGCTAGCCAGTTGTCTTCTCCCACGCAAAAGCGGGTCATGAGTGTTGTGAGGGCTGCCATGGATTTCGGCTTTTCCTATCTTAGGTGCCGGGCAAGCCATTCGTCTCGGATGTTATGCTTGAAGGCTGCGAGGGCCTCTGCGTCCGAACAATCGACTATTTGATTTTTCTTGGTTAGGAACCGTGTCCAGAATTGTCTGGCCGATTCCTCTGGCTGCTGAATTATGTGGCTTAGGTCATCGGCGTCTGGTGGCCGCACATAAGTGCCCTGGAAATTGTCAAGGATCGCGGCTTCCAGGTCCTCCCAGCAACCAATTGACTCTGCTGGCAAGCTGTTAAGGTAATGCCGAGCTGGTCCTTTAAGCTTGAGTGGGAGGTATTTTATAGCGTGTAGATCATCACCGCAGGCCATGTGGATATGAAGGAGATAATCCTGGATCCATACCCCAGGATCTGTTGTGCCATTGTATGATTCCATGATTACGGGTTTAAAACCTTCGGGGATTTGATGATCCATTACTTCATCTGTGAAGCATAGTGGGTGTGCGGCACCTCTGTACTGGGCTATATCACGATGTAGCCCAGATGAGCTTTGTCTGATGTGTTCGGCCTGGCCGTATTTGCCATATCCGGCGTGACGGTTATGATCACGTGTCGAGGGGCGCCCCTGCGATCCGTAGATCGATCTTGTTTGCCTTGCCTTGTCCTCCAATATGTCTCGCAGGTCTGGCACATTTCCCCATGCCTTGGTATTTTTTGAGCAGCGCCGGGGTGCGACTTGAATTGATGGCCAAGAGGTCTCTCTGTCGCGGCCATGAGGTGGCCGGTCGGCCGCGTCATGCGCTGGTGATGTAGGTTTAGTTGCTTCCTCCTCTAATCAGGGTAGCAGCCTACGCTTTGGGTAGCTCTTGGAGGGGCGTTCGTGTTCATACTCTTCGGCCACAAGGACTTCGGTCCATCTGTCAGCTAGCAAGTCTTGGTCAGCTCTAAGCTGCAGCTGTTTTTTCTTGAGGTTGCTCACCGTGGCCATAAGCCTGCGTTTGAAACGCTCTTGTTCGACGGGATCCTCAGGCACGAGAAATTCGCCGTCATCGAGGATTGCCTCATCTTCGAATGGAAGCATGTAATTGCCTTCGTTTGCCATTCTCTCATGAGGGCTGGCTTCTCGATCCTCCTGTGTTGAATCCTGCTGGAGGGGGTTGTCTTCGGCACTGTCCGGGGTGTTATTATCTCTCGTGTCGGAATCATCGTTTTTGCTTTGGTGGGATTTAGAGCAGCGCCGCTGATGCCGGCGCTTAGGATGCTTCTTGGAGGGGTCATCCTCCGTCGTTCCATCGCCATTCCCTTTTTTGGGGTGTCCACCATGTATATGTGATATGACGAGGTGGCCTTCCAGTGCCCTATGGGTGCTGGTTCTTCTTCGTCTCCTGCATCGGCGTCCATACCGTCGATGTCTTCGGAGTCGAAGTCGAGCATGTCGGTTAAATCATCGACAGTGGCTACGAAGTGGGTGGTGGTGGGCTTTGAATTTATTCGTCGTCCGCATCCCAGCCTCGCTGACCATAGTCCGGCCAGGGCTCTCCTGATAAAGAGAGAGACTTTAGTGAATTCAGAATGTCGCCGAAGGGCGAGTGCTGAAAGATGTCCGCAGCGGCGAACTCCATGATCGGCGCCCAATCGGGTTCGATCGGCAGGGGCGCCGAAGGTTCGGAGTCCGGAAAGGAGTCCGGCACCTGGGAGTCACGAGCTTCGTAAAGGACAAGGCTGGCGTTCGGCTTGATCGTCATAGGGATTGCAGCCCCCGAGGCGGTGTCCAGCCACCCGTCCTTGATTGGCACAATTGGCTCTGAGCTAAGGGTCGGAGCGGACGCTGGGGCGGCCTCCTCGACACTGTTCGATGGCAGAGCTAGATCGTGCCCATCGCGATAGTGCGGCGCGCCCGGCTGTGGCTCGAATCCGTCGAAGATCAAGTCTCCGCAGATGTCGGCCGTGTAGTTCAAACTTCCAAATCTAACCTGATGGCCAGGGGCATAGCTTTCGATCTGCTCCAGATGGCCAAGCGAATTGGCCCGCAGTGCCAAGCCCTCGAATACGAGGATCTGTCCGGGGAGAAAAGTCTCACCCTGGACCGCTTCGTTGTTGATGATCGGAGGAGCCATCGGGCCTAAAGATGACGATACAGAGGAACTCTCAATGAAAGCACCAATATCGGTGTCAAAACCGGTGGATCTTGGGTAGGGGGTCCCGAACTATGCGTCTAGGCGGATGGTAACAGGAGACAAGGGACACGATGTTTTTACCCAGGTTCGGGCCCTCTCGATGGAGGTAAAACCCTACTCCTGCTTGATTAATATTGATGATATGGGTAGTACAAGAGTAGATCTACCACGAGATCAGAGAGGCTAAACCCTAGAAGCTAGCCTTTTGTATGATTGTTGTTCGTCCTACGGACTAAAACCCTCCGGTTTATATAGACACCGGAGAGGGCTAGGGTTACACTACAATGGGAGGAGATCTACATATCCGTATCGCCAAGCTTGCCTTCCACACCAAGGAAAGTCCCATCCGGACACGGGACGAAGTCTTCAATCTTGTATCTTCATAGTCCAGGAGTCCGGCCAAAGGTTATAGTCCGGCCATCCGGACACCCCCTAATCCAGGACTCTCTCAGACAACATTCCTTACCCCATGTGGTACGTATTGCTTTTTGCGGATGCCTTTCGGGTTGAAGAGTGCTGGCTCAACCTTTGCAAGAGCTGTCCAAATTGGTTTTGAACCCCAGCTACATAGAAATATGGAAGCTTATATGGATGACATAGTGGTCAAAACCAAGGACAATGCAACACTTGTGCAAGATCTGGAGGAAACATTTGGAAACCTGTGCAAGATCAACCTTAAATTGAACCCTGAGAAGTGTGTCTTCGGTGTCCCGTCCGGCAAGATTCTCGGGTTCTTTGTGTCACAGCGCGGGATTGAGGCAAACCCAGACAAGATTAGGGCCATTGAGCAGATTGAGGCACCCAAACGGATCAAGGACGTGCGTCGGCTCACTGGCTGCATTGCCGCCATGAGCAGATTCATCTCCAAATCCGCAGAGCGTGCCCTTCCCTTTTTCAAGATCTTGAAGAAGACGGGGCGAGTGGAGTGGACCCCAGAGGCCGAGGCGGCATTGCAAGACTTGAAGAAGTACCTCTCCTCTGCCCCGGTGCTGGTCGACAAAGAGACACCAGCAGCGGCAGAGTCAATAGTTGGCGGGCCAGAACCCTCCCCGGCAGGCCTCGGACCCGACAAGACTGAGTCCCCGACAGGGCTCGGTCCTGGCAAGACTGAGTCCCCGGCAAGGTCCGCATGGCCGGGTGAAGTGGCACAAAGGAAGAAGATGGTGCAGCACCCGGTTTACTTCGTCATCTCCCTCTTGCAGGGACCTAGGTCGAGGTACTCAGGTGTGCAAAAATTGCTTTTCGGCCTCCTTATGGCCTCGAGGAAGTTGCACCAGTACTTCCAAGCGCACGAGATCACCGTGGTCACCCTCCTCCCATTGCAACGGATACTGCATAACCCAGATGCAACGGGGAGGATCGTGGGATGGGCCCTAGAGCTGTCGAGTTCCGGTCTAAAGTTTGAAAGTACCTCGACGATTCAGAGCAGAGTCTTAGCGGAGTTTGTTGTAGAATGGACCTCGACGCCTGATGAAGAGGTACAGGAGACCACTTTCCCCGGCAAAGAAACGAGCCGCAACTGGATCATGTAATTTGATGGGGCCTTTTTGCTGCAAGGCGCCGGTGCTGGTGTGCTGCTTGTCGCACCCACCGGAGAGCACCTCAAGTAGGTCATCAAATGCACTTTCCCCGGGAGATGTCAACCAATAACACCGCCGAGTACGAGGGTTTGCTTGCCGGTCTCAGGATCGCGGCGGACCTCGGAGTCAAAAAGCTTATCGTCAGGGGCGACTCGCAACTCGTCGTTAGGCAGGTCAACAAAGATTACCAAAGCTCGTTGATGGAAGCATACGTGGATGAAGTGAGGAAGCTAGAGGAGCGCTTTGACGGTATACAAGCGGAGAACGTCCCTCGGATGGAGAACGACATCGCCGACTACTTGTCAAAGCGCGCTGCCCTCAAGCTACCTGTGGAACCAGGTACTTTTGTGCTTCAGCTAACTCAACCATCTGTCGAACCATCAGCCGGGCAGAACAAGCGGAGGAAGCTAGGCCCCGGCAAGTACTTCCCCTCTGAGCCTCCCGGGGCCGCTGGCAAAGATACTGCCGCGGATACCAGCCTTGCCGCGGGGCTGCCAACTCCGGCAGGGCCTGAGGCCATGGCCGTAGAGACGGCCGCTCCCGTGGCAGAAGAGATGACTTTAGTCCTTGCCGTCGAGCCGCAAGCTCCGGCATGGGCGCAACACACTGTCCAATTTCTCCAAGTTGGAGAGCTTCCTGAGGAGCAGGAAGAGGCGGAAAGAGTAGCCCGCCGGTCTGCTCTATATCAATTTGTTGATGACATGTTGTACAGAAGGAGACCAAATGGGGTGAAATTGAAGTGCATCTCCCGGGAGGAAGGACTAGAGTTGTTGGCAGAGATACATGGAGGCATATGTGGCTCCCACATAGGGTCAAGGGCCCTTGCCGGCAAGGCTTTTCGGCAAGACTTCTTATGGCCCACCGCCCTCCAGGATGCGATGACACTAGTAACCAAGTGTGAAGCGTGCCAGTTCCATTCGAAGAAGCTTCATCAACCAGCTCAAGCCCTTCAAACCATCCCTCTCTCCTGGCCCTTCTCGGTCTAGGGGCTCGACATATTGGGCCCCTTCCCCCGTGCCGTCCGGGGCTTTGAGTACCTGTACGTTGCAATCGACAAGTTCACAAAGTGGCCAGAGGTGGAAGCAGAGAGGAAGGTGACGGCACAGTCAGCCGTCAAGTTCTTCAAGGGACTAGTTTGCCGTTTTGGGGTGCCCAACAGGATCATCACCGACAATGGCACACAGTTCACAAGCCATGCCTTCAGGCAATACATTGAGGATCTCGGCAGCAAGGTCTGTTTTGCTTCCGTGGCACACCCACGGAGCAACGGCCAAGTGGAGAGAGAAAATGTTGATGTTCTGTGAGGCTTAAGAACGAAGACTTTCGACAGGCTGCGCAAGAGTGGAAGGCGCTGGATTGACGAGTTGCCGACGGTTCTTTGGTCAAGCAGGACGACGCCAAATCGAGCCACCAGCCAGGCACCCTTTGCCCTGGTCTATGGGGCAGAAGCAATTCTCCCCATGGAACTCATATACGGGTCACCTTGAGTGCTCGCTTATGATGAGCTTGAGCAAGAGCGACTGCGGCAGGATGACACGACTCTCCTTGAGGAAGATTGTCTCTGTGCGGCTGTGAGAGCAGCACGCTACCAGCAAGCCTTGCACCGCTACCATAGCCGAGTTCATGCCCGGAGCTTTGAGGAAGGCGACCTTATTCTTCGGCATGTTCAGTCGGCCAAGAATTCCAACAAGTTGACGCCGAATTGGGAAGGCCCTTATCGGGTAACATGAGTCACCAGGGCCGGCGCAGTCCGCCTAGAGACCGAAGATGCCGTTCCAGTAAGCAATTCCTGGAACATCGAGCATCTTCGCAAGTTTTACCCATAAGGCGCGGCTGCCGAGCCTCCCGGCAAGCCACACTTTTGTAGAAGCCTTGCCGGCAAGGCGTGTGACCCTTTGTACAAACCCAGCCGCAGACCCTGAGCACTAATAAATGAACCGCTGGCGCCCTAAGTTGTAGCATGCATGCTAGGTTTAGTCTCCTCCTCGGTTAGGGTTGATAGTGCTTAGCGGGGGCTAACCCCTAGCTTAGAGGTCGAGTGCGCATCTCTCTGTTTCTCCTCTGTCCTCTTTGGTTCGCAGGACATGTACGCATTTCTGTCGAGCTGTTTGGAAGGAAGGAACGGACCGGTGCCCCGACCCCGGCAAGCCAAAGTTGCCGGGGGCTGCAAATGCAAGGATCCGTCCACGGCAAGCCAAGGTTGCCGGGGGGGCTGCAGATCCAGATAAGGCTTTTATCATCTATCATGCATTTCGTTATGGACTGGGATATGTGAAACCTCGTTTTATCTCTAGGCTACCGTGCTCCCCTCTTTTCGCACCCGAGGATTATCTCCTGGGTCTGAAGTTGGTCGTAGTCATGGCAGCAAGGGAATAGAACGTGGAGCCTAAACCCGTCTCATCCCTGCCTCCGCCAAGAGCGTGAGAAAGGTCGAGCAAAATGGGGGAACGGCGAGGCCTGTTGCCAGGCGAAAAACGTTTATCTTAGATAGCAATAAGGATTCGCTCCTTGCCGTGGGTTTCACCCGCGAACGAAAAGCCCGGCAAACATTCCTTTTCATTAAAAACATCCAGTACAGGTACAGTTCATACGGAATGAAAAACATGAACAAGGGGATTACAAGTTCTAAATCTAACAAAGGTCCGAAGGCTTACAAGACTAAAAAGAGGTAAGGTGCCCATGATCCCTTTCTTGTCCCTCTCCTCAGGAAACGAGACAAGAAGGCAAAAGGGAAAAGGGGGCGCCTAGGCGAGGTATGAGCAGCAGAAGGCACCAGGAGAACATCCCAGTGGCCACCCCGAAGGGAGGCTGGTGATGATGATGACGGTAGAAGAGCTGGAAGACGAGGCGGAGGGACCGTAAATACGCTACGAAGGCGTCGGCGCCCGCGTACTCCAACTTGACGGCCTTGCCGCCCGCCCTCTTCCTGTTCCACAACCTCCCAATGCCAGCCGCCCAAGGAGGCGACCCCGAGAAGTTCAAGGAGCCGGCGACACGGATGATGGGGTCGCTGGGGCCGCCCAGAGCGGCAGCCGACACCTAGTCGGACCCGTCATCCTGCCGCCCACTACCCTTGTCGTCGATGCCGCTGTCCTCCTCATCACTCCCGCTCAAGGAGGAATCTTCATCATCGAAGGAGCTCTCCACGCAGCACTTTAGATGAGTGCAAAGGTCTCCAAAAACCTTGACGGAGAGCAGGCCGTCCTCCATCAACTTGAAGAGGAGAACGAGTCCCGGCGTCGGGCTGTGGACACGGGCGAAGGTCTTCCACCCTCTACGGAGATACATGACATGAGGGGCGGGGAAATCGACATCGACCCATATGCCGCTGTTCCCACAACCCCTCATATGTAGCTGCACCGCCTGCGGTGGATCCAGCTCCATCTCCTGCGCAAATGGAGTCGGGAGGCGAAGATGATGGAGCGGCGGCTGGCGCAGCCTGATGAAGAACTCGCGAGGGTTGTCCCTGACGTGGCCCTCCACCACAGGAGGGGCCGTTGGTGGAGGCGAAGCCGATCTGCCGCCCCGTCCTCCTCTCCCTCGAGCGCCACGGCGGCCTCGACCTCACCCCCCCCTCCCCCTCCCTCTAACAGGCGGTTCCGCCACTACGTGCTCTTGGGGAGGAGCGATGCACTATCGAGCCGAGACCCTTGCCACCACCGATGAAGCGTCGCCACGCCCCCTCGCCATAATAGAAGGAAGTAGAAAGCAATAATGGGGAGAAGCAGATGACGGAGGATTGAGAGGCGTCGTTCCTCCTGCGCCCCTCTTTATAAAGGGGCGAGGGCAAGGCTCGGCCGCCCCTCTCGACCAATCCGGCCTATTGAAGCGACCACGGGCGGGACCATCGACCACCCTCCCTGCTCAATTGAAGGCGCGTGGGAATCTGCCTGCACGCGCACGACTTCCCGTATCCCGCGTGCCTGTCATTCGCTCTGCATCATGCATGCAGCAAACGTGGCGCGAAGGATGGGCGCAATGGGACGCGTGGGGCGGCGGTTCCCGAGTAAGGGCAGTAAATGAGCAGTGGCCCTGCGGTCTCGAAGAGACACGCAAGCCACCTCTTTACTGTCCACTGAAAGGTGATGCCAGCATGCTTTGATCACACACACGTGCATCCCCCACGTCACGCATTCAACACAGGTCATGGGGAAGCGCAGCGGATGGAGAAGTTACCACGGTAAAATCCGCCCCGCCTGCCCGCGCACAATTTTGGGCCTGGCCCAACAACGTGTCGCACTTATGTATGACCCGGGCCCGGGGCTCCTATTGGTGTACAAAAGTAGGGGCTCTCCTTTTGACCCCTTTACTTGTGCGCGGGCAGTCAGAGCCACTCGCCACAGCCACGCGTAACAGGTCAAAGAAAGGGAAGCCAGAAAGAAGCCGAAGGCGCAACAACAAATAGAGCAACATCAAGGACCAAGGCCACAGAGATCAGACGGAAGAAGCAGGTTCCCCCGGCAAGGACCCTTGCCGAGGGCAGCCCCAGCGGCCCCGGCAAGACCCTTGCCAGGGCAGCTCGCCCACACCAACAGAGCGAGCCAACCTCAAAGCCCACAGTCTCCAACACCAACAACTACGTGGGGACAGGGCTCGGGAGGCACCTCCGTGGTGGCATGCATATCTTTGTGAAGACAAAGAATATTCAAGATCAGAAGAGAATTGGAGGGCAACGATCCTCAACAGGGTTCCTGCCAAGGAAGCCCACAAGACCCACGGCAAGGTCCTTGCCGGGGAGAACAGCGTACCACGGCAAGACCCTTGGTGGGCCACCCGGCAAGGCCTTCGCCAAGGGCGCTAGCGGGGCCACCGCCAGGCCCACACCAGCCAAGCTTCCATCGCCGATCACATGCAGTTGCCGACCCAACCAGCTGGGCAGGCACCTGCGTGGCAGCATGCAGCCCTTCGTGGAGGCTCCACCACCGCGCCACCTCAGCTGCTTGCCTGCCTACATGGCACCGCATGCATTGCTGGCCATGGCGCGTGTCAAAGCAAGGAGGAGCGGCGACGGACGGGACGGGCCTCGCCCCCGTCCCCGATAAAGTGAAGGGACACCTAAGCCTTGCATTAAATGCACCTTATCCTGTAATACCAGTGATAAGCTCGCAGCACTGTAGAACTTTCCACCTCCTGTGTGCCACTGTGGCAGCCACTTTCGCCTATAAAAGGAGGCCCATGGCGCACTGGAAAAGGATTCGGCTCTTTCAGACTAGGCAACACCCATAGCTAGTTCAAGAGCACAAGAACACTGAATACAACCACCAAAGCAGGACTGTAAGGTTTTACGCATCCTTGTGGCTCGAACCTGGGTAAACGATCCTTGTGCTGATTGCTAGGCCCACTCTTCTCTCGATCCCGCGCTCCGCAACCTTAGTAGGGATTCTTGTGATCCCATAGGTGTCGTTTCCCACCGACAATGACTGTGGATGAACAGTAGCCCGTGGAGTCCCGTTTTGCGGTATGCCACACCCCTCCCGATGAACATGACCCCGTTTCGACCCTGGGCGCTCCAACACAAATCCATTTCCTCCATTTTGCGGTATGCTGATGTCGCTTGAAGCTACGTTGGTATTTCCCCAAAGAGGAAGGGATGATGTAGCACATCGGCGGTAGGTATTTCCCTCAGATATGAAACCAAAGTTATCGAACCAGTAGGACAACCAAGAAACACAATGTAAACAGCCCCTGTACACAAATACCAACACCTCGCAATGACGTGTTAAATGGGATGTCAATCCCTTTCGGGGTACGGCGCCTCAAGATAGGCAAAGAACGTGAGGTAAATTTGTAGTAGATTGATAGATCGAACGCCAAATGAAATAAGTAAGAATAAATTGCAGCAAGGTATTTTTTGTATTTTTGGTTTAATAGATCTGAAAATAAACGCAAGGAAAAAGTAGATGCAAGGCAAATATATAAGAAACAAGACCCGGGGGCCGTAGGTTTCACTAGTGGCTTCTCTCAAGAAAGATAGCAAACGGTGGGTAAACAAATTACGGTTGGGCAATTGATAGAACTTCAAATAATTATGACGATATCCAGGCAATGATCATTACATAGGCATCACGTCCCAGATTTGTAGACCGACTCCTGCCTGCATCTACTACTATTACTCCACACATCGACCGCTATCTAGCATGCATCTAGTGTATTAAGTTCATGGAAAAGTCGAGTAATGCAATAAGAACGATGACATGATGTAGACGAGATTTGTTTATCTATTGTGGCAGATATAGATCCCAGCTTTTTATCCTTAGTAGCAATGATACACATGTGTCGGTTACCTTTCTGTCACTGGGATCAAGGGCACCTCTTCCCATTGCAAGATAAATAGATCAAGTTTGCCAAACAAAACCCAAATATTGGAGAAGAAATATGAGGCTATAAGAGATCATGCATATAAGAGATCAAAGAAATTCAAATAACTTTCATGCATATAAAAAGATATAACTGATCATAAACTCGAAGTTCATCGGATCCCAACAAACACACCGCAAAAAGAGTTACATCATATGGATCTCCAAGAGATCATTGTATTGAGAATTCAGCGAGAGAGAGAAAGCCATCTAGCTACTAACTACGGACACGAAGGTCTACAAAGAACTACTCACGCATCATCTGGGAGGAACCAATGGAAGTGGTGAACCCCATCTGTGATGGTGTCTAGATTGGATCTGGTGGTTCTGGACTCTACGGCGGCTGGATGAATATTTCGTCGACTCCCCTAGGGTTTCTGGAATATTGGGGTATTTATAGAGCAAAGAGGCGGTCTGGGGGCACCCAAGGTGGGCACAACCCACCAGGGTGCGCCTGGGCCTCCTGGCACGCCCTAGTGGGTTGTCCCCTCCTCGGGACTCCCCCAGGTGCAACCAGGGCCCATCTTCTTCCTTTTGGTCCATAAAAAATCATCATAAAGTGTCATGTCCTTTGGACTCCGTCCGATATTGATTTCCTGCAATGTAAAAAACATGCAAAAGACAACAACTGGCACTTGGCACTATGTCCATAGGTTAGTACCAAAAAATGTATAAAATGACTATAAAATGATTATAAAAATATACAAGATTGATAATAAAACATCATGGAATAATAAAAAATTATAGATACGTTGGAGACAAATCATACGCCACACCCCAGGACCCCGTTTTGACCCTAGGTGGTTGAACATAAGTCTGTTTCCTCCATTTTTCGGTATGCTAGACCCCTCCCGATGAACAGGATCCCTTTTTGACCACCGCCGGTCGAATAGAAGGCCATTTCCTCCATTCTGCAGTACATCAGACCCTCTTCCGAGAGGTTGGCTCCCGTTGAACAGGATGCATTCCGACCCAGTCTGGTGCCTCCCGATGAACAGGACATTGTTTCTCCGTTCCGAACCAGCCGGTTGGCTGCTCGATGAATAGGACGTCGTTGCTGCCGTCTGTTTCATCTGCATGTATACGAGCCCTAGTCGTCTGTATATATGCGAGAGTACGCGTTCGAGACCCTGCCCGTATGTATGTATGTGGCCGTATTTTTTGTCATTTGGTTGTACGTACGTGTACATGGTTTAGACGGGACTGCCTGCACTGCTTGGTCGGGTTCTCTACTATGACACGTGTTGTTGCTTACTCAGCCACTGTTCATACTTGCAAAGAGACCGATCGACAAGTATATACGTACACGTTCGCGACCAGACAAACAATGCTACACATGCTTTAACCGGATGGGTCCCAGCTGTCTGGGAGGATAAGGAGGCACTTCCTTGCGTGCGAAGATATAACTGGTGGGTCCCAGCTATCAGGGGGAAGAATCATTTATTTTTGCCCGTAATATGGACACACTTCCTTGCGTGTGAAGATGTAAATGGTGGGTCCCAGATGTCGGGGGAAAATGTTTTTTCACAAAATACAGCTAAGCCAAAAAATAGAGGCCCTTCCGGTAGGTCCCCGCTGTCAGGTGGAGGAATCATTATTTTGCACGTAATGAGGAGGCACTTTCTAGCTGCGGCCATGGACCCAGCCATCAGCCTCTCCACGTATAGTCCTCTTTCGATGGATGTCGTTTGTTGACAACGATGACCACGCCGCGCCAAGAGCACCATGGCGGTGGACGACAGTGAGGCCTAGGAAGTGAATGCCACGGAGCCAGGCAAGACTCGGTAGTTTTTTCCCACGTGGAGGGGAGTACAAGGGTTTACTGGTTTGTCTGCCGTTGCCAGAGAATAATAGAAGGTGTGGGTGAGTAGAAGGATAGCTAGGCCAGCGATGGGAGTAGGGTGGGTGTGAGGCCTGCGCGGCAGCACAACCGGCCACAGGAAGAGGGAGCACGCAGTCCCGCCGGCGCTGGTTTGAGTGGCTGGAGTAGGTAGAGCAGAGATTGAAGAAGCACGATGGCCGTTGGATGGACATCCGCCAGTCACTGCTCTCGTGTGTTGACTAAGTTGACATGGCCTTGCATGCGCATCAACCTTTTTTTAGGAAAGCGTACTCGTCAACCTATAGTAGGTGCACAAGTCAGCCTCAAATCTGTTGAAAATAGCATACAACCCATCTGCCATTATTTCTAATAATTTACAACCCATTTGATAATTCTTAAGGATTTGGTGGAGCTCATATTCTTTTTGTTAGCATTACAGCCCATATTCTGGCCATGGTTAAAAAATTCTACAAAATTTTGCATATTTCGGCGTGGTCCGAACTGTTTTTAATGTCGAAATTTCGAGTCACATTCAAACTAATTTGAAACATAAATTTATACCAATATAAAATCCAAATAATTGTCCATGCATAAAAATCAATGGAATTTAAAATCTCAAAAGGAAAAAAAAGAAATTTGAAACTAATTGCCGGTTTGATGTGTTTTAAAAATGTACGACCCATTTCTCATTATTGATAGCCCATTTTCTGGGCAACCCGAATGAAACTCTCCTCATCTTGAAAGATTTGCAGCCCAGCACGGCTGAAAAAAGCAAGTAGGCCTCGGTTGGGTATTCTGCAAAAGAACAAAAAAACTGAGTTAGCCATGTTCATAAAGAAAAAAACTATTGGGCTGGTCTTGTGGTAAACATAAAATAAAAGGCTGGCTAGATAGGACGGAGTGCCCCACACAGCCCAGTTGACATCCTGCTTCCATCTCAAAAACAAAAACAACTGGACGAGCTGTTGGGTCCCTGGTGTCAGCCACTCGTTGTGCAATTCTCTCATTTATTAACTACATTGACAATGGCATGGGACCTAGATGTCAGAAATCCATTAGGAGGAACCATTTTTGGGATTGAAATAAGGAGGCATTTGCTTGCATATTACCATGACCCTGGTGGGTCCCTACTGTCATGCTCTCCACGTACAAACATCTCCTGATTATGTATGCGTCAACCAAGTAGGCTCACAAGTCAGCTTGTAAACCCGTGGCAGACAAATACAACCCATTTGAAAAAATAACAACCCATTCCATATGTTCGAACGGAAAGTTCAACATTCAGAGCAAAGTAACAGGTCTGATCCAGATATAGAGTACTGAAATTCCATGTTGACAACCATCATAGCCAAGTTAACTATCTACTTCCACTAATAATCTAGTAGTGTACAAGCACTAACTTACTCTTAGCTAACAAGACGATGAGGGCCGCCTTCTGCAGTACACGCTAAATGCTGGCGCTGGCATCCTCCTCCTCACCTTGGACATGCCAGAGGTGCGGCAGGGCGTGTTGCTTGCGTGCGTTGGCCCTTTCCATGCCGGCGTGGTCCACCAAAGCTTCGGCTTCTAAGCGGGAAACCCACTTGGCGAGCTAGTAGTAAAATTTGACATCATGAACGTGTGCATGCCCGACAACCTCCATGGCTATTTGCCAGGCACCGGCCTCCACGTAGTCGGCCCAGTTGCGGGCTTTGTGCTCGCGACTCAGAGCGTCGGTGCACTGTTGCTCCATGCCCCGCCAGTGGTGCAAATCGGTGATACGCTTCTCCTCCGTCAGGCAGTCGCGCTCCAACAAGTCATCATACTTCACATTGCCATCTAAAGACCAATAGAATGCCTCCTCCCTCCGTCCGCCTTCCGATGAAAAACCGAACACTAGTTCTGGCGGAGACCGCCTATGGAGTCGCCTATTGCGGACGGGCGGGGGCATGACGGACATGGAGAGAGCAAGGTCAAGTGGCGACTAACGTCGGGCAGGTGGGGGCTTATGAGGATACTGCGAGTTGGGTGATGGTGCCACCGGAGAACGCCAGGTAATAGTAATTATAGGCGGAAGGTAGGTGAACCAGCATGTCGCGGAAACGCGACGGTCATCATGGTCATCAGAATTCAATGCATAAGCAGGCATAGCTTGGTGCGCCAGCTTGCCGTGGAAAACTAGAAAAACTAAAATTATGATTGTGCCATCCCGTCCCGTCCCGTTAGTGGTGCGTCCCGTCCGAGCTAGGTCGCACATCGGCATGACGGTCAAACAAATGCGCTCGATTCATCTAGATGAGGTACATGTGTGATCCGCTGGTTACTCGCATAGGATCGAGTCGGTCGGACAGTGTAGGTGTAGGATCGCAATAGCTAATGAACATTCGCTAGGAGATAAGGCATTTGCGAACGTTTTTGTAGACAGTTTCTTCAGATTCGCATGGCATTTTCTTCAGAATAACATGTCAGTTTCTTTAGAGGTAGGCTTTTTTATTCAAAAAACTACCACCTTAAGATCTTGCATCGCAAGTAAAACTGCCAGGAGTGTATTAGTAGGCTAGCTAGTGATCGATCAGTAACTTTTAAACACTGAGCGAACAGAAATAAGGAACTACTAGTAACTTGTAAACGCTGAGCACACAGAAATAAGTATCATGATGTGCACAGATGTAGAAATTTCACACGAGACTCACAGTCCTAGCATTGTAATATGTTCACATTAGTAGCCCAAATTCACAACCAACTAGTATGATTCCCATACATAAGATCAACATGTTAATGCATCTCAATGATTCACGGATCATATACAAATATGTAGCTCCAAAAGCTAAGATCTAGAAAAGAACATCTATTCTTGCTACTAACATGGATGCTTCTCTAGGCCAACATTCAGTACAGAGTGAAAGACAAATTTGTTTGTGAAGTCTACATTTCCTCTTGCAAACGTAAGTGGTTTCACTAATAGATGGAACCATGAGAATGAACCACACATGATGCAGGAACATCCCCTGCAATATGATTTGGTCTTCTCTCGATCACACGGCGAGACTATTTTGAGCATACAAACTTTAACTTAGGAAAAATGATGCCCATTGTATAATCACACCAAAGCAATGGAGCACCGAGTTTTCGCCAATAAATAGTACAATACTACTTTTGTGCATTCCATGAAGGGACTATCCAATGTTTCTGTGTCTATTTTCAAATGGCACTGCATGCAGTGACTATACTATTCTCCTGTGCAGTTCAACCAAAATTGTGGTCACTTTGTTTGTTTGCCAAATAGCAATGGGCAGACATCTGTTTGCACAAATATCAAGCATCTAGTAAACATATACCCCCACCTTGTATTTTCGGTTTAAACACGTCTCTGCTAATCGTTTCCGCTTAGCATCTGCCTTGTTTTGCACTGGGCAATTTGATACTATCATCTTTTGCACTGGACAATTTCATACTGAATTGATTTGCTGGTACAGAGCAGAAATACAGCGCCTATTCTTCATCAGACCAAGGATATCCATGTTCGCAGTGATGGAAGAGGTGAAATTGATACAACCAAAATTGAGCATCCAATCATTGAATCATGTCCTGCACCTCCAATGTAGGTCCACCCTGCCAATAAATTTGCATGCAAACCACTAATATTACTATCTAATGACAGTACAAAAAGATTAGCAAACCATGTACCTCCGTAATGAACAGCTCATAGTGCCACCAATTGGATATAATGGTTTGGAAGAAAACAAGCTCATAATGTTGAACCATTTGGACTTTTTCTGTAGTTCCACCAAAATCAAGCATCCCTGTTTACGCAGATATTGAAAGTGTGATTACTATAAAAGTGGCACTAGTTGAAGCATAGACTCACAAATATAAGCATTCCAATTTCTTGATGGGAAAAGGTAGCAAGATTGTTTCTAACCACCTACTTGAAGGAATAAATAAGGAAACATCGGCTGATGTCAGGAAGGCATACATAGTATTTTCTGAAAGATTGAACAATTCCTGACCTTTCCTCTTCTTTTGAGCATATTTTGTGCAGTTCAACTAAAATAAAATGCCATCACCGCCTTTACAATTCAGTGACACTTTACAAAAATAAATGACTTACCATTACATCATGATGTCAGGTATGTAATCGACAGGCATTAGAGACAAACATGTACACCTCCTCCGATAACATAATAAACATTAATTTTAACCAAGGTGTGACTAGCTTTACCAACATAATTTGAGTGAACTCTACACCCTCTGTTCCTTAATATAAGACGTTTTCATAGTTCAATTTAAAGTACCCAAACATCTAGTATTTAGAAGAACTGGCAGTAGTTTTCTTGAGCACATATCTTGGAAAGCTTGCCACACCTTATATATGTTAATACACTGATGCAACACCATTCGAATAGTACGAATATACACTAATCCAGTGGCTTGTGTAACAGTGGAGTAGTTTTTTTGTTATGGGGTACAGAACAATGGTTTTAGTGAACAGATTTCCATAAGCTAGCACTGAAAGATTTCTATAAGCATTAACTATACAAATGTAAAGGTAACAAGTTTTAGCATTGGTATACTAGCTATGCAACAACATTAAACCAAATACAAAAGTCTGAAGGTAACTAGCATTATTAACTAATGATAGTATAAAGAAAATTCCAAACCATGAAACTTCAAGGTAAATATCATTTCGAACTCGAGGGGACCTAAAAATTGCTATCCCAATTTTGATAATCGATCAAAGATAAAAACTTGATCAAACGAATCAAGAAAACAGCCGGAGGAGGAGGTGCCCACTCTTGAGCTTTACTCTTCTCTTCATAACTTTTTGTGCAATTTAACCAAAATAAAATGACATGAGCGCCTTGGCATTTTGGTGACATTGTACAAAAAAATGACTTGTCTCATGAAAGTGAGGTATGTAATCTATAAGCATTAATAGTGCAAAAATCTGAAGGTAGTAATAAGTTTCATCATTGGTATACTGGCTGTGCAACAACATTAGAATGCCTGAGCTGAAAAATCTTTAGTACATCCACAATCAAGAGCTAACCTTGAAATAACCCAGTGACATTAAATGGCATTGCTTAAATTTATCGGTGGCATTAGACTGAGTGCGACATTAGTTAAGTGTGGCATCACTTTAGCAGTAGCATTGCTTTAGCAATAAGAGCATGGGAGGCCCATTTGGACAGTGGGCACACCAATACAATGTACCTCCACGGACGCATAGAGTGGTGAGGGAGGGATGGTTGCCCAGAGCAACAAATATCCAGGCAGCATATGTGACGTTCCATTTTTGTTCTCTTTAGCCACCTTTTTCCTATGTTAGGACAACAAACCGATCGACCTGGTCATTCTTGATTGCGTTGTCATGCCTTTCTACCCTTTTTCAACCAAGAGACACGAGCCTCATTCCTTAGCTATGGATTCTCCCTTTTGAACATAGATGCGGGTTCGATACCTAGTCTCTTTGACAGTACTTCCTCCCTTACTTTCCTTATTCAAGCCAGAAATGGATTAGTCTGCATGAAGTAGGGTTTCCTTTAATAGTGCAAATTAAGATTTTCGTCTGCGTGAACAGCAGAGCAGAGGATAGTAAATTGGGGAGATGGGGGAGTGGAAAAAAATCCACATGCAGCGACATGGCAGATGGGGCAATAGAACAAGGGTGTGGTTCGAAAAGAGGTAGCATACCCGAGGATTTGCGGGAAGTGGTTTCGCTTGTGGTCATCGTCCTCTGCACACACTAAGATAATGAGCTTGGGGATGGAGACCATCCTGCGCGGGCGCTAGGTCTGAGAGGATGGCCTTGTCGTTAGTGTGTGATCTTGCTCGCCGGCGACGAGTGCGTAAACGCCGCACATCCTTTTCTTGTCCGGCGGATGGCATCCTGGCAGATCTGTGACCGCTGGTGAGGAGGGAGAGCGAGGGGCCACTGCCATCTTTTTTAGAGCTGGAGAGAGGGTGATAGTGTGAGAAGCAAGTGGGCAACCCTTAGCAAGCAAGCACTGAAGCTCCACCCTATATATCTTTTTTATACTAGTACCAGAGTTGGAGTAGTGGTAGAGTAGTTTATATTTTCTCTGCATACAGTACCAATTAGTTGTGCTTCAAAACTGAACGGCACGCCATTAAAAAATTAAAGTCGTCAAATAATGCGGCACCTTGGGCCTACGCGGCCAGATCGCATTTTGCACGAGAAATGACACACCATGTTTCCCGTTCCAACATGCCAGTGACACGACGGCTAGTACAATTTCGGAATGGATGTCTATGTAGGCCGGTCGCCTATTTCTATACCATGGCAACCGTCCGCTCCCCACTAGCCTCTGCGTCAACCGTCCGAACCCCACTAGCCTCTGTGGCAACCATCCGCTCCCCACTAGCCTCTTCCTGTAACGTGGTAACCGTCCATCGCCTCTCCGCCTTTCCCTCTCGATTTGGAATTGTTATCGCATGCTCTTTCTCCCTCCATTTGCTTGCACCCTTCCTTATGCCATTGTTCAATCATCTTTTCCATGGAGGAAACAGGCTGGAAACAACCCCGTTATTGTTGCCCCGATCTGAAAGATTACGTGGTGGAGGAACTCATTGATCGGGGCGATGTCATCACCTCGGCTAGCATGGCAGGTTTGTTCAAGACCATTCTAGACTCAACAAATAACATCATTACAAAGAACCCAACGGTTCAGGAGCAGTTTGATCTCCCATATCTTCTTCGCCATGACCCTGCTTGCTGGCGTGGGGAGGACAGAAGCCTCGCCTTGTGCAAGTTGATGCCGCTTGATAATGAAATGTGTGATGTTAAGATGCCATCACTTAAGGGTAAGGCATTGGTAGGCTCAAATGGAGATTGGGTTGTTTATATTGGGTACAACTGCGAGTGGGAACTTGTGAATGTGTACACTCGTCACTGGGTTCCACTTCCAAAAATCTCGGACTGCCCTGAGGTTGAGCACACCAATGATTTATGTACGTTCAAATACGATCATGGTGATTGTCATATACAGAAGATGACAATTTGTTGATTTCCTAGCCGCTCTTGGGATTACAGGAATGCTCGTGTTGTCGCTATCTTTGACAAGCTTGTTGCCGTCCTTAGTCCTTCGACTCGATGGATATTGCTCAAAAATCAGTTTCTGTACATGGATGTGTACTGTGATGCAGTTCAATACGAGGGTCTTGTATTAGCTGTCAACACTTCTGGCACTGTTTTCGCATGGGATCCTTATTGTTTCGGTATGTTTGTCTTCCACTAATTATAATTGTTACACCCACCATGCATGTGAGTTAGAATCCCCGTACTAATTTACCTTCTCTGTTTCCAAGGTCCTGTCAACATTCCCCCACCGATACTTGGAAAATCTTCTAACCAAGGGGGAGATAACGATGGTGATGATCATGAGCATGAAGACGAGCAGGACTTACGTACTCAGTGGCGCCTAGCAACTTATTCCGACGGATCACCTCTTCTTGTATGTATACATGGCACTGCTGATGTTACTAAGGAAGCATGTGTTGTCTCCCATGATCGCACTCTCCGGACCAATTCCAACATCCGTTGTAGGGTATTCGGGATGGATACTATTGTTCTAGCACTAGGACCTTCTGAATGGTTCCGTATTAATAGTCTTGGAGAAAACTCACTCTTCCTTGGACTAAACTATTCACTGATGGTGAAAGGCGATCCAGCTGCTCTTGGCACAATGTTACTACCATTTATGAGAAGCAATTGTATCTATGCCTCAGACATTGCTATGGTTCCCTACCCTGGCTATCACAATATGTGTCCTGATATAGGCCGCTTCAGCCTGGATGATGATTCTTGCGTTGGTATCGAGATTGATAATAGCCGGCCCTGCCTAGAGAATCACTTCTAGTTCAAAGCAAGCATTTCCAAAGCCAAGGATTGGTTGGCCTGAAGTTTATTTCATCGCTTTGTTATTTGTTGTGTGAGAAAATTTTAGTATTTATAATGTATCCTCGTTGTCGTTGTGGGTTGGTGACATGTTGTATGTAATGCTAAATGATATGCCTATGATAAACTTACTAAATTTATGAACGGCTTTCGAGTAGCTTCTCAGAGTGGGTGTCGTGACAAGGCAAAAAATATATATTCCTGGATACATAATTGTACGTGCATTGCAATAGGTTATCGGATGAGTCCAATGAACAATAGTACTACTAGTTGTACTAGCTTCACATGCTTCACGCGCCGGGAGGGTGTTTTTACTGTAGCTATGAATCCCATCATCCTAGGTCCTCGAATAAGTCCAATCAACTGTAGAAATTGCAATCTGATGTTTGGGTTCAAACTTTCAAAACTGCTGCACTATCTCTACATCTACGTATAAGTAATACAACAAGTTTTAAACTTGAGACCAACCATCCACCCTCACAAAGAACACTTTTTAGCCTAGCATAGACTCCAGGAAATTTGGCCACAGTGTGAGGTGGGCCATATGTTAATGTGTTCGCTGTATGTAACCAGCACCTCGAATTCTCGATATATAGTAGGGTGGCATGGGCCAAAACAAGCATTCACGTCCAGGAGTACGGCACACGCCATCAGCACGACTTCCATCTGACACCATATTTCTTGGAGTTCGTGCTACAACTATCTCTTCTCGTTCCTTGTTTCTCTAACCCAGCAATATCGCGGCGGGCGATGTGGGGGTTTGCCGATAGTCAGTTTCCTCAACTGCGGTCCCACTTGTAGGTGAAGATGCAAGATAGCACGCGTTTCCTCTGCGATCCCACTCGGCTGATACGTCTCCAACGTATCTATAATTTTTTATCATTCCATGCTATTATATTATCTATTTTGGATGTTTTATATGCATTAATATGCAATTTTTAATTATTTTTGGGACTAACCTATTAACCAAGAGCCAAGTGCTAGTTTCTATTTTTTTACCTATTTTAGAGTTTTGCGGAAAAGGAATACCAAACGGAGTCCAAATGGAATGAAACTTTCGCAATGATCTTTCTTGGACCAGAAGCAAACCAGAAGACTTGGATATGAAGTCGGAGACGCAACGAGGCGGCCACAAGGGTGGAGGGCGCGCCCAAGGGGGTAGGGCACACCTCCCTACCTCGTGGGCCCCTCGTGAGTCTCCTGACTTAGTTCATTCGCCTATATATACTCTTATACCCTGAAAACATCCAGGGGAGCCACGAAACCACTTTTACACCGCCACAACCTTATGTACCCATGAGATCTCATCTAGGGACCTTTTCCGACGTCTTACCGAACGGGGATTCGATCATGGAGGGCTTCTACATCAACACCAGTACCTCTTCGATGAAGCGTGAGTCGTTTACCACAGACCTACGGGTCCATAGCTAGTAGCTAGATGGCTTGTTCTTCTCTCTCTATCTCTCTTCGATTCTCAATACCAAGTTCTCCTTGATGTTCTTGGATATCTATTCTATGTAATATTATTTTGCGGTGTGTTTGCCATGATCCGATGAATTGTGGATTTATGATCAGATTATCTATGAATATTATTTGGTTCTTCTCTGAATTCTTATATGCATGATTTGATATCTTTGCAAGTCTCTTCGAATTATCGGTTTAGTTTGGCCTACTAGATTGATCTTTCTTGCAATGGGAGAAGTGCTTAGCTTTGGGTTAAACCTTGCGTTGCCCTTTCCCGGTGATAGTAGGGGCAGCAAGGCCCGTATTGTATTGTTGCCATTGAGGATAAAAAGATGGGGTTTTCATCATATTGCTTGAGTTGATTCCTCTACATCATGTCATCTTACTTAATGCTTACTCTGTTCTTTATGAACTTAATACTCTAGATGCAGGTAGGAGTCGGTTCGATGTGTGGAGTAATAGTAGGAGATGCAGAATCATTTCGGTCTACTTGACGTGGACGTGATGCCTATGTTCATGATCATTCCCTTAGATATCATCATAACTTTGCGCTCTTCTAATCAATTGCCCGACACTAATTTGTTCACCCACCGTAATATTTGCTATCTTGAGAGAAGCCGCTAGTGAAATCTATGTCCCCCGGGTCTCTTTTTCATTATATCAAATCTCTTTTACATCATACTAGTTTCCGATCTACTATTTTGCAATCTTTTAATTTCCTATCTATAAACAGAAAATACCAAAAATATTTACTTTACCGTTTATCTATTTCTACCAGATCTCACTTTTGCAAGTAACCGTGAAGGGATTGATAACCCCTTTATCGCGTTGGGTGCAAATTGTTGATTGTTTGTGCAGGTATTCGGTGACTTGTGCGTTGTCTCCTACTGGAATGATACCTTGGTTCTCAAACCGAGGGAAATACTTACTCTACTTTGCTGCATCACCCTTTCCTGTTCAAGGGAAAAACCAACACAAGCTCAAGAGGTAGCAGGAAGGATTTCTGGCGCCTTTGCCGGGGAAATCTAGGTCAAGTCAGGCCATACCAAGTACCCATCATAAACTCTTCTCTCTTTCATTACATTATTCGCCATTCTTCCGTTCGATCTTTTGTTCGCTTGTGTTACCATGTGCCTTCTTTTTGCTTGCATATTTGCGTGCTAAAAGTTTATGGATCCTCATCCACTAGCTAATATTTTTAAGAGATCCAATTATGATGAACCAATTGCTTGTGAGTTTTTTGCACTAGATTATCTTTATGAAGTTTTGCTTGGAATTCGTGAATCTGAAAATTGTGATGAAGAAATTTATGAAGAGATTCACTATAGCTCCTTGAATAAAAAGCATGATTGCAATGATTTTACTATAAATTCTATTGATGAAAATTGTGTTAATAATATGCAAAACCCTAAGCTTGGGATGCTAGTTTTGTTATGTCCTCTACTTATTGCAATGATCATGATTGGGGTGATTCTTCTTATGATCTTGAAAATTTATTTAAGCCCCATGATGAATATGAGATTGATAATAATGTTTGCAATAATATTGAAAGTGGGTTTGGAAGAGTGTCAACTTTAGATCCCACGTATTTGGCGAATGTTCAATCTTATGAAATTATTGATAAAAGTGGGTTTGGAGAGGTCATGACTTTAGTTAAATTTAATCCCACTATTTTGGAAGAGTGTAAACTTTGCATGCATGTGGATCGTGTTGAGAATATGTTATGTGATAGCTATATTGTTGACTTTTCTTATGATCTTACATGTAATTATTATGAGACAGGAAAATATGGTTGTAGAAATTTTCATCTTACTAAATCACATCTCTTCATGTTGAGATTGCTATCGTCTCTTTCTTCTTCCTTGCATATGCTAGTTTTTGCTTTCCTTAGTAATTTGTTTGCTTATAAAATGCATATGTATAGGAAGTATGTTAGAATTAGATGTGTTCGTCACGTGTTTCATGATGCTCTCTTTGTGCTTCAACTCTTGTCTTTCATGTGAGCATCATTAAAATTATCAATGCCTAGCTAAGGGCGCTAAACAATAGCGCTTGTTGGGACGCAACCCAATTTTTTGTTCTTTTCTTTTTGTTCCTATTTAGTAATAAATAATTCACTACACTCTAGTTAGATTTCGTTTTATGTTTTAATTAGTGTTTTGTGCCAAGTTAAACCATTAGGATAGCTTATGGTGATAGTTGTGTTGGTCCTGCTAAAAATCAAAAACTTTTGCACCCAGTAAATTAGTCTTGATAATTCACAGAAACGTGCTTTTGGTCTGATTGTTTTTGCTCTAGATTGGTACCCAAATTTCTCGGGTTTTCCTAATTTTTCTGTATTTTTGGAGTTACAAAAGTATACGAGAGTTACAGATTACTACAGACTGTTCTGTTTTTGATAGTTCTGTTTTTTTGCGTGTTGTTTGCTTATTTTGATGAATCTATGGGTAGTATCCGGGGTATGAACCATGGAAAAGTTGGAATACATTAGATATTACACCAATATAAATAAAGAATGAGTTTGCAACAGTACCTTAAAGTGGTGATTTATTTTCTTATACTAACGGAGCTCATGAGATTTTCTATTGAGTTTTGTGTTGTGAAGTTTTCAAGTTTTGGTAAGGATTTGATGGACAATGGAATAAGGAGTGGCAAGAGCCTAAGCTTGGGGATTACCAAGGCACCTCAAGGTAATATTCAAGGACAACCAAAAGCCTAAGCTTGGGGATGCCCCGGAAGGCATCCCCTCTTTCATCTTCGTCTATCGGTAACTTTACTTGAGGCTATATTTTTATTCACCACATGATATGTGTTTTGCTTGGAACATCTTGTATGATTTGAGTCTTTGCTTTTTAATTTACCACAATCATCCTTGCTGTACACACCTTTTGGGAGATACATGCATGAATCGTGATTCATTAGAATACTCTATGTTGTTCACTTATATCTTTTGAGCTAGACAATATTGCTCTAGTACTTCACTAATATCTTTTTAGAGCACGACGGTGGCTTTATTTTATAGAAATAGTTGAACTATCTTGCTTCACTTATATTATTTTGAGAGTCTATTAGAACAGCATGGTAATTTTCTTTGGTTATAAAATTACTCCTAATATGATGGGCATCCAAGAGGGATATAATAAAAACTTTCATAAATAGTGCATTGAATACTATGAGAAGTTTGATTCTTTATGATTGTTTTGAGATATGAAGATGGCGATATTAGAGTCATGCTAGTGGAGTAATTGAGAATTTGAGAGATACTTGTGTTAAAGTTTGTGATTCCCGTAGCATGCACGTATGGTGAACCGTTATGTGATGAAATTGGAGCATGATTTATTTATTGTTTGTCTTCCTTTTGAGTGGCGGTCGGGGACGAGCGATGGTCTTTTCCTACCAATCTATCCCCCTAGGAGCATGCGTGTAGTACTTCGTTTCGATAACTAATAGATTTTTGCAATAAGTATGCGAGTTCTTTATGACTAATGTTGAGTCCATGGATTAGACGCACTCTCACCCTTCCACCATTGCTATCCTCTCTAGTATCGCGCAAATTTCGCCGGTACCATATACCCACCATATACCTTCCTCAAAACAGCCACCATACCTACCTATTATGGCATTTCCATAGCCATTCCAAGATATATTGCCATGCAACTTTCCACCGTTCCGTTTATTATCACACGCTCCATCATTGTCATATTGCTTTGCATGATCATGTAGTTGACATCATATTTGTGGCAAAGCCACAGTTCATAATTTTTTTATACATGTCACTCTTGAATCATTGCACATTCCGGTACACCTCCAGAGGCATTCACATAGAGTCATATTTTGTTCTAAGTATTGAGTTGTAATTCTTGAGTTGTAAGTAAATAAAAGTGTGATGATCTTCATTATTAGAGCATTGTCCCATGTGAGGAAAGGATGATGGAGAATATGATTCCCCCACAAGTCGGGATGAGACTCCGGACAAAAAATAAAGAGGCCATAAAAAAGAGAGAGAAGGCCCAAATAAAAAAAATGAGAGGAAAAGAGAGAAGGGGCAATGTTACTATCCTTTTTCCACACTTGTGCTTCAAAGTAGCACCTTGATCCTCATGATAGAGAGTATCCTATTTTATCACTTTCATATACTGGTGGGAATTTTCATTATAGAACTTGGCTTGTATATTCCAATGATGGGCTTCCTCAAAATGCCCTAGGTCTTCGTGAGCAAGCAAGTTGGATGCACACCCACTTAGTTTCTTTTTGAGCTTTCATACACTTATAGCTCTAGTGCATCCATTGCATGGCAATCCCTACTCACTCAAATCGATATCCACTGATGGGCATCTCCATAGCCCGTTCATAGGCCTAGTTGATGTGAGACTATCTTCCTCCTTTTCTCTTCTCCACAACCACCATATTCTATTCCACCTTGGTGCTATGTCCATGGCTCATGCTCATGTATTGCGTGAAGGTTGAAAAAGTTTGAGAACATCAAAAGTATGAAACAATTACTTGGCTTGCCATCGGGGTTGTGCATGATTTAAATATTTTGTGTGATGAACATAGAGCACAGCCATACTATATGATTTTGTAGGGATAGCTTTCTTTGGCCATGTTATTTTGAGAAGACATGATTGCTTTGTTAGTATGCTTGAAGTATTATTAAAATTTTGTTTTGAATCTTTCGAATCTGAACATTCATGCCACAGTAAAGAAAATTACATGGATAAATATGTTTTGTAGCATTCCACATCAAAAATTCTGTTTTATCATTTATCTACTCGAGGACTAGCAGGAATTAAGCTTGGGTATGCTTGTTACGTCTCCTACGTATCTATAAATTTTGATTGTTCCATGCTATTATATTATCTGTTTTGGATGTTTTATATGCATTAATATGCAATTCTATATTATTTTGGGACAAACTATTAACCGAGAGCCCAGTGTCAGTTTTTGTTTTTACCTATTTTAGAGTTTTGCAGAAAAGGAATACCAAATAGAGTCCAAATAGAATGAAACTTTCGCAATGATCTTTCTTAGACCAGAAGCAAACCAGAAGAGTTGGAGATGAAGTCGGAGACGTAACAAGGCGGCCACGAGGGTGGAGGGTGCGCTCAGGGGGGTAGGGCATGCCCCCTACCTCATGGGCCCCTTGTGGGTCTCCTGACCTAGTTTCTTCGCCTATATATACTCTTATACCCTGAAAACATCCAAGGGAGCAACAGAACCACTTTTCCACTGCCGCAACCTTATGTACCTGTGAAATCCCATCTAGGGACCTTTTCCGGCGTCCTGCCGGAGGGAGATTCGATCATGGAGGGCTTCTACATCAACACCATTACCTCTTCGATGAAGCGAGAGTAGTTTACCACAGACCTACGGGTCCATAGCTAGTAGCTAGATGGCTTCTTCTCTCTCTTTGATTCTCAATACTATGTTCTCATCGATGTTCTTGGAGATCTATTCTATGTAATATTCTTTTGCGGTGTATTTGCCGAGATCCGATGAATTGTGGATTTATGATCATATTATCTATGAATATTATTTGGTTCTTCTCTGAATTCTTATATGGATTATTTGATATCTTTGCAAGTCTCTTCAAATTATCGGTTTAGTTTGGCCTACTAGATTGATCTTTCTTGCAATGGGCGAAGTGCTTAACTTTGGTTCAATCTTACGATGTCCTTTCCAAGTGAAAGTAGGGGCAACAAGGCACATATTGTATTGTTGCCATCGAGGATAAAAAGATGGGCTTTTCATCATATTGCTTGAGTTAATTCCTCTACATCATGTCATCTTACTTAATACGTTACTCTGTTCTTTATGAACTTAATACTCTAGATGTAGGTAGGAGTCGGCCGATGTGTGGATTAATAGTAGTAGATGCATAATCGTTTCGGTCTACTTGACACGGACGTGATGCCTATCTTCATGATCATTGCCTTAGATATCATCATAACTTTGCGCTCTTCTATCAATTGCTCGGCAGTAATTTGTTCACCCACCGTAATATTTGCCATCTTGAGAGAAGCCACTAGTGAAACCTATGGGCCCGGTTCTCTTTTCCATTATATTGAATCTCTTTTACATCACATTAGTTTCCAATCTACTATTTTGCAATCTTTTACTTTCCGATCTATAAACCAAAAATACCAAAAATATTTACTTTACTGTTTATCTATTTCTATCAGATCTCACTTTTGCAAGTAACCATGAAGGGATTGACAACCCCTTTATTGTGTTGTGTGCAAGTTGTTGATTGTTTGTGCAGGTATTCGGTGACTTGTGCGTTGTCTCCTACTGGATTGATACCTTGGTTCTCAAACTGAGGGAAATACTTACTCTACTTTGCTGCATCACCCTTTCCTCTTGAAGGGAAAACCCAACGCAAGCTCAAGAGGTAGCAGCGGCATGTCAGACAAACTGTGTGGGGGGAGCAAGTGGCTTCGCTCATGGTCGTCGTCCACCGCACACACTACGGCAGCGAGGTTGAGGACGAAGGCCATATTGCATGGGCACTAGCTCTGATAGGATGGCCTTGTCATTAGTGTGTGACCTTCTCACTGATGAAAACCTAATGAAGCCAACCTAATAGTATGCTAGTACAATAGTAAGTCCTAGTAGTAGTATAGCATCAACTAGAGCTAGGTGTTGCACGGATGTCGAGAAATATGGTGATAGCGTGAGGTGAGCTTGTACGTATGATGTAGGCACATGGCTTGTCGTGTTTCCTACTCCTCCTGTCTAAATGTGGAGAAGAATTGGTAGAGTTCTTCCTCCTTTTGCCGACACGTGGGACATCCAACATCCAGGTCCTGTCATGCAAGAAAATGGAGTGCTAGTTGAAGGTACGTGTTGTGCATCTTGGGTTAAACTGTAAATAGAATCTCAAACTTGAGTAACTCCAGAAGTGGCCACCGAAGATATTTATTGGATTTGTTTTTCATCACCAGCATGTCGAGGTGCAAGATGTGTAGGTTCAGTGGGTCGTCTTGCATTTTCACTGACATGTGGACCGAATGTGAGCAAACAAGCAATGGGCACACTCTGCGTCTACTGGTGATGTCTACTACACAACCTTCTTCTTGTAGACATTGTTGGGCCTCCAAGTCCAGGCGTTTGTAGGACAGTAGCAAATTTCCCACAAGTGGATGATCTAAGGTTTATCAATCCATGGGAGGCGTAGGATGAACATGGACTCTCTCAAACAACCCTGCAACCAAATAGCAAAGAGTCTCTTGTGTCCCCAACACACCCAATACAATGGTAAATTGTATAGGTGCACTAGTTCGGCGAAGAGATGGGGATACAAGTGCAATATGGATGGTAGATATAGGTTTTTGTAATATGAAATTATAAAAAAGGCAAGGTAACAAGTAACAAAAGTGAGCGAAAACGGTATTGCAATGCTTGGAAATAAGGCCTAGGGTTCATACTTTCACTAGTGCAAGTTCTCTCAACAATGATAACATAATTGGCTCATATAACTATCCCTCAACATGCAACAAAGAGTCACTCAAAAGTCACTAATAGCAGAGAACAAATGAAGAGATAATTGTAGGGTACGAAACCACCTCAAAGTTATTCTTTCCAATCAATCCATTGTGCTATTCCTATAAGTGTCACAAACAGCCCCAGAGTTTGTAGTAAAATAACACCTTAATACACACATCAACCAAAACCCTAATGTCACCTAGATACTCCAATATCACCTCAAGTATCTGCGGGTATGATTATACGATATGCATCACACAATCTCAGATTCATCTATTCAACCAACACAAAGAACTTCAAAGAGTGCCCCAAAGTTTCTACCGGAGAGTCAAGACGAAAACATGTGTCAACCCCTATGCATAAGTTCACAAGGTCACTGAACCTGCAAGTTGATCACCAAAACATACATCAAGTGGATCACGTGAATATCCCATTGTCACCACAGATAAGCACATGCAAGACAAGTGTTCTCAAATCCTTAAAGACTAAATCTGATGAGATAACTTCAAAGGGAAAACTCAATCCATTACAAGAAGGTAGACGGGGGAGAAACATCATAAGATCCAACTAAGCAAAGATCACGGTACATCAAGATCGTGCCAAATCAAGAACACGAGAGAGAGAGAGAGATCAAACACATCGCTACTGGTACATACCCTCAGCCCCGAGGGTGAACTACTCCCTCCTCATCATGGAGAGCGCCGGGATGATGAAGATGGCCAGCGGTGATGGATCCCTCCTCCGGCAGGGTGCCGGAATAGGTTCCTGATTGGTTTTTGGTGGCCACGGAGGCTTGCGGCGGCGGAACTCCCGATCTTAGTTCTGTTCTGGAAGTTTCTGTATTTATAGGAATTTTTTGTGTCGGTTTCACTTCAGGGGGGTCCCCGAGTCATCCAAGAGGTAGGGGCGCGCCCAGGGGGGTAGGGCATGCCCTCCACCCTCTTGGTTGACTCGGGACTCTTCTGGCCCAACTCTTTTGCTTCGGGGGCTTCTTGTGGTCCATAAAAAATCACCGTAAATTTTCAAGGTCAATTAGACTCCGTTTGATATTCCTTTTCTGCGAAACTCAAAAAGAAGGAAATAACATAAACTGGCACTAGGCTCTAGGTTAATAGGTTAGTCCCAAAAATCATATAAAAGATCATATAAATGCATATAAAACATCCAAGATGGATAATATAATCGCATGGAACAATCAAAATTATAGATACGTTGGAGACATATCAAGCATCCCCAAGCTTAATTCCTGCTCGTCCTCGAGTATGTAAATGATAAAAACATAATTTTTTATGTAGAATCCTAACTAACATATTTATCCATGTAATCTTCTCTAGTGTGGCAAGAATATTTAGATCCATTAGATTCAAAACAAAAGTTTAATATTGACATAAAAACAATAATACTTCAAGCATACTAACAAGGCAATTGTGTCTTCTCAAAATAACATGGCCAAATAAAGCTTATCCCTACAAAATCATATAGTCTGGCTATGCTCCCTCATCATCACACAAAATATTCAAATCATGCACAACCCTGATGACAAGCCAAGCAATTGTTTCATACTTTTGATGTTCTCAAACTTTTTCAACTTTCACGCAATACATGAGCGTGAGCCATGGACATAGCACTATGGTGGAAGAGAATATGGTGGTTGTGGAGAAGACAAAAAGAGGGAGATAGTCTCACATCAACTAGGCATATCAACGGGCTATGGAGATGCCCATCAGTAGATATCAATGTGAGTGAGTAAGGTTTGCCATTTAACGGATGCACTAGAGCTATAAGTTTATGAAAGCTCAAAAAGAAACTAAGTGGGTGTGCATCCAACTTTCTTGCTCATGAAGACCCTGAGCATTTGAGGAAGCCCGTCGTTGGAATATACAAGCCAAGTTCTATAGTGAAATCCTATGACCCGAATTTAGTTTTCAGTCAACAGACGTGTGACCACTCTCGCACCTTACTGTTGATCTCTTAGAGTATTTCTTTAGGTCAGAGATATGTGTCGTTCTTAACATTATGTGTTTTCTGCATCTTCAGCCACATTGTCTTCCCTCTCATCGCAACTGCTCAAACAAGGGAAGCATACACCAGAAGGGAGCTATAGTCCCCACTCAACAGTTCCCTGCATCAAATGTGCATGCCCGACATGGACAACCACAACAACTGCAGGGCCATCGACTAGTCAGCACATGATGCTCACTCCTGTGGATGGCGGCCACATAGGTTGTACCTAATCTTACTTGTGTGCAACATTTATGTCTTTGTTATTCATCTAAGCATGGAAAATAGATTATCACATTTCACAGTATATTCATGTTGATCTCTTAAGAGTCTTGTTCAGGAGTTAACATTGTTCCGTAGTTCAGATAAGAGACTTGTTCTTTAGGTAATGTTGTTCCATGGTTATCATCCATCAGCCAATGTTATCCCACAGGCTGGTGATTATAGTATTATACCACTTCTAGTATTACCTATGTTGTTCTTTAATAATTTTGTGTGCCATCTAGTTAATCTCGAGTACAAACGATACATATTCTGTAGCTTTCATCTGTGTTCTCCCTTTAGTTTTCGAGACCTGTTGCTGCTAGTTAAGCCCAGTCCTACTATTTATGTCGTCTCCTATAGGCACACATTACATAAATCTAACTACTCGTTGTCTTCCATGCATGTCAGATATAATTGCACAAACTGATATATCCACAAGAACCTCACAGAGCAATATAATGTAACGGCCAACAAACTTGACGTCAATGATACCCAATATGATGGAACATGTAAAGGCAGTTCTTAGAAGACTTGCAGAAAGATGATGAATCCTATTCACCCCACAAGGTCCTTACTCTTACTTGGCCCATGATATGGGTACAACATGCATATAATGTCGTGGAGTGCATCTACTCTGTTGCAATGCCATGTGCTTAGCCTGCTGACCATGCATGTAAATATGCCATGCCTTCCTATTTTTCAGTACCTATTCCATTCAAGATAACATGTTTTCAAATTCAAGTACTCTCATTCTACTCTACCGCAAAGCCATCTGCTTAGTTTGGACATCATGCTTCTAAATATCTTTTGCATTGTTATTCTTTAGTATGTACTTCATCTGTCTAGCATACAATATTTTTTACATTGAAGTGTTGTTCTAGTGGCCTGCTGCAATGCCATCTTAGTTTCCCAATCATACATGCATTTGTTGCCTTAGTGTTTTCTGTATGTATTCCGCTATCATACAGTTTTACATTCAACTAGTGTTTTTTACTCTGTTGTCCTGTCGTATCCCTAGCTCTTACATCATACTCCCTCCATCCGGATTACATGTTGCAGAAATGGATAAAAATGGATGTATCTAGAACTGAAATACGCCTAGACCCATCCATTTGTTTGTGGATGGAGGTAATACATGTCAATATGTCATGCCTTTCTATTCTTCAATACCTATTCCATCTCTCTGCAGTAGCATGTTTTATAATTGAATCACCCTTCTTCTATATAAGGCATGCAAGGGGAAGACGACTATGTTAGAATCTGAAGGGTTACAAACAAGGTCTTCGCAAAAGATACAAACGCCAGGAGATATAGTAAACGAACTCCAGTGTTCATAGATATAGCTCCAGCACAGAGAAACCCAACTCCTACTGATAATAAGCAGATACCAGTGGCCAAAGAACTAGTCCGCTCCAGTCCAGCAAAAATATGTCAACTCCATTCTAAGAAGCGTGTGTGTATCCCCGCATCACGAAATTTTATTCAGATCATTTTTTCTACATGTTTCTTACACATCTCTCTTTTAGAAAATAAGCTTAAAGGGTAGAAGACTTTCTATACTAGGATCGTATTCGAGGAAAGTATCTTGTGGGAATTCTCTATGCTCCAATGCTGATGTAAGTACCTGTTGTATATCACTATATTTTTAGATCAACATGTATTTTTTTAATCGGCGTGAATCCAACCTTTAACTGATTTAAATTTACTTGTAGAAAAATGTATAATTAAAGGTGACAATGTTGATTTTTGTAAGGAAAACTGCCTGGTAGTTTTGCATACTGAGTTGCATGAGTGTACTATCTCATATCATGCACATTACTAAATTTTAGTGTTGTTCTGGTTGCCCATTCATTCACTGTGTCAATGTTTCTTTCGTATTACCTTACCTAGATGATGATAGTTGTGCCATATTGTGTTGATATGGTGTAGGCTAGTGTGGTCTGGTTGCCCAAATGTTTGTTGAATCAATGTTGCTTTCCTATTATCCAACATGGCCAATGATAGCAATGCTAGTGTGTTAATTTGGTTCAGGCTGCTGAGGATAAGAAGACAAACTCTGAAAACAGCAAGGCAAACCCATTGTTTCTTTAAAATAAATCTAGTCCAGGTAATATGGCAATAACTCTTGATTAATCTGTTCGGTTCCCCTCCTAATTTATGTTATGATGCAGTGGTCGAGACACTCTCCACTATTAATAATATAAGCCTATCAAAATCGCCATATGAATCTATTATGTTTCCTCTGTCTCGAATGCAACGGAAAAAATGTATGTTTGTGAATCAATTACTACTTGAAGCAATGATGGAAATCGTGGAGGAATCAAAGGTGCACATTCTTGCGCAACAACAACTGATCAATGTTTTCAGAGACAGTGCAGCAAAGAAGGAAGAACTTGCTCACATGCTTATGGGCATCATCCACGCTGAGGTTGCAGATTGTGAGGTTGTAGATCGTTAGGTTCTGTTCATTTATTTGCACTGGCATCAATCTTTGATTGCCCAGTGGATGTAATTTCCTGTAATATATGCTAGATGTGTGATGCCTATTACGCAACCTTCTTCTTGTAGACTCGTGTTGAGCCTCCAAGCGCAGAGTTTTGAAGGACAGTAGAAAATTTCCCTCAAGTTGATGACCTAAGGTTTATCTATCCATGGGAGGCGTAGGATGAAGATGGTCCCTCTCAAAAAACCTTGCAACCAAATAACAAAGAGTCTCTTGTGTCCCCAACACACCTAATACAATGGTAAATTGTATAGGTGCACTAGTTCGGTGAAGAGATGGTGATACAAGCGTAATATGGATAGTAGATATAGGTTTTGGTAATATGAAAATATAAAAACAGCAAGGTAGCAAGTAACAAAACTGAGTAAAAACGGTTTTGCAATACTTGGAAACAAGGCCTAGGGTTCATACTTTCACTAGTGCAAGTTCTCTTGACAATGATAACATAATTGAATCATATAACAATCCCTCAACATGCAACGAAGAATCACTCCAAAGTTCCTATCATGGAGAACATAAGACGAAATTGCTTGTAGGGTACGAAACCACCTCAAAGTTATTATTTCCGATCAATCCATTGAGCTATTTCTATAAGTGTCACAAACAGCCCTAGAGTTCATAGTAAAATAACACCATATGACACACATCAATCAACCCTAATGTCACCTCGATACTCCAATGTCACCACAAGTATCTGTGGATCAATTATAGGATATGCATCAAACAACTTCATATTCATAATATTCAATCCAACACAAAGAACTTCAAGAGCATCCCGAGATTTCTACCGGGGAAAGGAATATGAAAATGTGCACCAACCCCTATGCATAGATTACCCCAATGTCACCACAAGAATCCACAAGTTGATAACCAAAACATATATCAAGTGGATCAATGGAACATCCCATTGTCACCAAGAATATCCCATCGCAAGACATACATCAAGTGCTCTTACTGAGGGAGTCTTGGACTGGGGGTCCTCGGGCGTCTGGGCTATGGGATATGGGTTGGATTGATGGGCTGCGAAGATACAAGACAGAAGGCCCTCCCTCGTGTCTGGATGGGACTCTCCTTTGCATGGATGGCAGGCTTGGCGTTCGGATATTTTGCATCTTCCTTTCTCTGTAAAATAACTCTGTACAACCCTAGATCCCTCTGGTGTCTATATAAACCGGAGGGTTTAGTCCG
This sequence comes from Triticum aestivum, assembly GCF_018294505.1. Taxonomy (NCBI): domain Eukaryota; kingdom Viridiplantae; phylum Streptophyta; class Magnoliopsida; order Poales; family Poaceae; genus Triticum; species Triticum aestivum. The sequence goes on from NC_057807.1 coordinate 403,327,928, forward strand.
CAGGAGGATAATCACAATCATACAAGTTAGACATCTAGGGTTTAGCCATTACGATCTCGAGGTAGGTCAACTCTCATAACCCCTATACTCATCAAAGTCAATCAAGCAGGAAGTAGGGTATTACCTCCATTAAGAGGGCCCAAACCTGGGTAAACATCGTGTCCCCTGCCTCCTGTTACCTTTGATCCTTAGCCGCACAGTCTGGGACCCCCTACCCAAGATCTGCCGGTTTTGACACCGACATTGGTGCTTTCATTTAGAGTTCCACTATGCCATCACTAGAAGGCTCGATGGCTCCATCGATCATCTACAACAATACCGCCCTGAGGGGGACTTTTCTCCCCGGCCAAATTTTCGTATTCGGCGGCTTCGCATTGCACGCCAACTCAATTGGCCATCTGGAGCAGATCGATAGCTATGCCCCTGGTCGTCAGATCAGTTTTGGAAATCTGAACTATGTCGCTAACATCCGAGAAGACTTGATCTTCCAAGGGTTTGCGGCCCCAATCACCGCTCTGGCCTTAGATCCAGAGTGCATCACCAGGTCCGAAGATGGGAGTTTAAAAACCACCGGACTCTCTTCAGCTATAGAGTCTGACACTGCAGAACTGGAGGGGATTGCATCACCGGCAGGTCTGGAGTCACACGAGGCTCCCTCTATCCTCATGGAGCCGGGCTCGCCTCTGGACACTAATTCCAAACTCTCGAGATCCGTGTCATATGAGCTCGGTCAGGGAAATTCCGTTCTGCCCAATTCCACGGACTCTCGCTTCCCCGTCCAAATCTCACTTTTAGACGAAACCCTGGACTTAATGTGACTTCTCGCCATTACAGAAGGATCACTACTGAACTACGCCCAGACCATTCTAGGGGCTGAGAGGGGGAACTATACGTCCCACCCACCACCCACTTGATAGCCACTGTCGAGGACTTAACCAACATGCTCGACTACGCCTCCGAAGACATCGACGGTATGGACGATGATGCTGAAGAGGAGCAAAGACAGAACCCGTCATTCACCGGACGCTGGACAACCACTTCCACATATGATGTGTACATGGTGGACACACCCAAAGAGGATGACGGTGATGGTGGAAAGGGCCCCGTCGAGGACAAGCCTTCTGAGGCACCACCAAAGCATCGACGTCAGCGACGCCGCTCGAAATCGCGTCGCAAAAAAGACAGCAATACCGGCACCGGAGATAATAATACTCCAGATAACGCCAAAGACTAGGAAGCTCCTATCGAGCCAACATCCGAACAGGATGATTGGGAGGATGGGCAAGTTAACCCCGACGATCCCATCGGGAATGAGGGCTCGGAGGATAGTAACTACCTACTGATCTCCGAAGAGGATGAGAGCCTCGGCGATGAAGACTTCATCGTACCAGAGGAACCACCCAAACAAGAGCGCTTTAAGTGCTGGCTAATAGCCACGGCAAGAAGCCTGAAAAAAAGCAGCAACAACTTCAAGCTGATCAGGATTTACTCAATGACAAATGGACTAATGTCCTCGCAGCCGAGGAATTCGGCCTCGATCAAGCGCCCAACTAAGAGTTACCCAAAGTGCAGGCTGCTATCCCAATTCGATGAAGAGGTCCCGGAACCTATACCAACAGCGCGTAACACCACGGACGGACCTGATCGACCACCTCGTGGCCGGGACAAAGCGACAACTCAAGTCGAACACCAGACCGCACCACCTCGCCCTAGAGGCAGAGAGACATTGGCTGCAAGATACACGTAAGACGTGCGACAGGACCAGGACAATAGAGCCGGTCATGCCAGATCAATCTATGGATCAAGGGGGCATGCACCAGCGCGAGAAGATGGCCATCAAGCTCCGTGCGACAAGCACAACCTCACCCAGGCCGAAAACTGCATACGGACTTCATCCAAAATGCGTCATGACGTCGCCCGATACAAAGGCGCCGCACACCCCCTACGCTTCACCGATGACATGATGGAGCACCAGTTCCCAGAAGGGTTTAAACCCGTGAACATTGAAACATATGATGGCACAACAGATCTCGCAATATGGATTGAACACATCCACAAGGCTCACGGTGATGACTTACATGCCATCAAGTACCTCCCTCTAAAACTTAAGGGACTAGCACGACACTGGCTGAACAGCCTCCCAGAAAACTCTATTAGTAGCTGGGAAGACTTGGAGGACGCCTTCAGAGACAACTTCCAAGGTACCAATGTTCGGCCCCCAGACGCTGATGACCTTAGTCACATAATCCAGCAGCCCGACGAATCAGCCCGGAAGCTCTGGATCAGGTTCTTAATCAAAAAGAACCAGATTGTGGATTGTCCGCACGCCGAGGCCCTCGCAGCCTTCAAACAGAGTGTCCGAGATGAGTGGCTCGCCATACACCTCGGCCAAGAGAAGCCGAAGTCCATGGCAGCCCTCACTGCACTTATGACCTGCTTTTGCACGGGAGAAGATAGCTGGCTAGCTCGTAGAAGCAATAGTAGCAGTGAACTAGGCTCCTCTGAAGCCAGGGACGGCAATGGCAAGCCATGACACGACAAGCACAAGTGTCGAAACAATAACGAAGACATGGCGGTCAATGGCGGATTCAGTGGCTCCAAATCCGGTCAATGGAAGAAGCCATTTAAAGGAAACAAAGATGGTCCATCCAGTTTGGACAGAATACTTGATCAGCTTTGCCAGATTCATGGCACCCCCGATAAACCTGTCAATCACACCAATAGAAACTGCTTGGTCATTAAACAGGCCGGCAAGATCAACACCGAACACAAGGGGAAAAGGTCGCCCAGTGAGGACGACGAAGAAGAGCCTTGCCCACCGAACACAGGGAGACAAAAGAAATTTCCCCCCGAGGTCAAAACGGTGAATATGATCTATGTCACCCACATCCCCAAGTGAGAGCGCAAGCATGCATTAAGGGACGTGTACACCTTAGATCGGCTTGTCGGATCACCTTCGATCAAAAGGACCACCCGACTAGTATCCGTCATGGAGATTCGGCAGCTTTGGTCCTCGACCCAATCATTGACGGATTCCACCTCACACGAGTCCTCCTGGACGGTGGCAGTAGTCTTAACCTTCTTTACAAGGACACTATCCACAAAATGGGCATTGATCCATCACGACTCAAGCCCACTAAAACTACCTTTAAAGGAGTAATACCTGGTGTAGAAGCCCGTTGCTCGGGCTCAATAACATTGGAGGTCGTCTTTGGCTCGCCCAACAACTTCCGCAGTGAGGACTTGATCTTCGATATCGTCCCCTTCTGAAGTGGCTATCATGCACTACTCGGACGGACCGCTTTCGCTCGATTCAACGCGGTCCCACACTATGCTTATTTCAAGCTCAAGATGCCTGGTCCACGCGGTGTCATAACAGTAAATGGAAACATAGAACGCTCCCTCCGTACGGAGGAGCACACTGCGGCTCTAGCGGCTGAAGTACAGAGCGGCCCCCTCAAGCCGCACACCTCATCAGCCATCAAGCCGCCGGACTTTGTTAAAAGAGTCCGGTCAGTCCCGCAAGCTAACGGCTCCCCACTTCCAGAGCTAGACTAGCAGTTTCGCCTCCGTCGATCGCCGCACACACCCACGGAATTCGTACCGCGCATGCATCATTACGCAATCAAAATACCCTGGCCATCAACGGAGGCACAATACAGACAGGTCTATAGTACGGTTCGACCATGTATGACCTTCCACCTTTCTTTGATTACTCTTTCTCTCCTACCACAGGTGCATCCAAACCAATATATCCTACGGACTTACAAGGACTCTCTTCGAGCCCGGTTTCGTGCGGATAACCAAAGACCATTCCTTTAAAGGATCTCCTATCTACAAGGCAAAAGCGACGTAGACGTGCGGCAGGATATCCAAAGGACTCTTCAGACCAAACCTTATTCAACAGACCTGTATTGAGCTTTTCTCCTTATTATTAGACCCCCGGCATGTAAAATGGCTTTGGTGCTTACGGTACCCTCTGTCAGATCACGTTTTGACGTATCAATCAGATCCTAGTGAGGACAATTTTTCGGTACCAACTTTATTCATAAAACTGTACTCTGTCTCCCGAGTTGTCTCACTCACCTCGACACCCATTGCCAGGGGCTCTATACAGCCCGAATAGCTTTGTAGCACACTTCGGCGTCCCAAACTTGGCATTATATGCATCGGCTCCAAATCATGTCTTTGGTCAATAGTTGGGTTGCCCGGCTCCTGTGTTGGCTACATTACGTCCCGTTTGTTCGGCAAGGGTAGTAAAGGGAGAACTACTGCGATTGTGTTTGTGGTTCATCCGGTCAAGCACCTCAGTAGAGAAAGCCGAAAACTAACTGTCATGATGCGGTGTGAGCTGGTCAGCCACTTGGCGAATTACTAAATCTTTAACGATTTTTTTCCGTATTAAATGAAGGACTATTTTTCCGGTCATGTACATGACTCATCCGCATTCGGATAGCCGCATACGTACCAGGGGCTATTTTATAGCCCCATCATCAAACTCCTATGGCTAAGTGAGAGTGGTAAAGCCATATAGTCCGATTGCCTGGTTCGCCACACTGACACCTCCGTTACGGACCAAGATGTTGGGACAAGAGTGCTCATGTGCCATTCCAAACACCCCCGTAGCATCTACGTGGGGGCCGAAGCCGATGACTGGAAAACTCTCGGGAATACAAAAAAGGCCGCATAGGAGGAAAGAACTTTCAGACAATGGAACAAATATATTACAAAGCCTTAATATATATAATACACACGTCTGGGTCATTCGGATACATTCATTCGAATATAATGTCCTTTGAGAATTGATCCTCTATCAAGCGAGCACCCTCTAGGACGTCATCTAAATAGCGGTCCGGCTTGCGGTGGTCCTTACCTTCAGGAGGACCCTCAATCGTGATAATAGTGGCCTTTATCTTCACCCAGTGCACCTTGACACAGGCGAAGGCCATCCGTGCAGCTTCTATGCACACTGACCGCTTGATTGCATCAATTCGGGGCACGGCCTCGATGAGTCGCTGCACTAGGCCAAAATAGCTGCTCAGAATGGGTGAAAGGATCGAGATGGACCTATAGGGGGGTGAATAGGTACAATTACAATTTTTAATTATTACTTAGCAATTTTAGGCACTAAAGCGGAATATGATGGTGAGCCTAACAATTGCAAGTGTAGTACTAAGTGCTAAGCAAGATAAGAAAGTAACACAAGTATGTAAGTAAGCAAGCACAATATGATATAAGAAAGTCCAAGAGACAAGTAACCACAAGTAGGGAGTTAGGGTTAGGAATAACCGCAACTCTGAGAGATGAGGATGTATGTCGATGTTCACTTCCTTGGAGGGAAGCTACGTCACTGTTTAGAGGTGGTCTCCAAACCCTCACGAACTTTTCCAAGGGTAATCACAATGGTCGATTCCTCGCCGGAGCACTCCTACCACCTAGGAGCCTCCAACCTCCATGACTCACAAGATACACCACAAAAACAAGGGGGGAATCAACTTTCACTTTGGTGAATGTGTAGATCGAGCACTTCTCCTTTACTTCTCAAAATATCAAGAGCTTTGGTTGGCTAACGAGGGAGATCTCCAAGAAATCAAGGTCTGAAAATGGAGGTGGGAGAAATGGAGTCGTCAACCTCTTTGTGAGGAAGAAGAAGACTATTTATAGGTGGGGATGGAATCTGGCCGTTGGAGACAGATTTCTGCATAGCCTGGAAGTTCCGGAGACGGACGGAAGTTCCGGACCTCGGAAGTTCCGGCCAAGTTTCGGCCAGGTTCCGGGCTACACAGAGAGTTTGCACCACTCAGTTGTACCCCGGAAGCTGCAGAAACAGGGGACTGAAGTTTCGGCGCCCGGAAGTTCTGGCCGACCCAGAAGTTCCGGGAGACGGAAGTTATGGAGACGTTCCGGGCTACACAGAGAGATTGCATGAAAAGTGCAGTTTTTCTGGGTACCCCGGAAGCTTCCCGGACCTTCCAGTCCCCGGAAGTTTCGGTCGTCCCGGAAGTTTCGGCCTGAACAGAAACATGACACTAAGATTTTCGGATCAATTGTGAGAAGGTAAGTTGATTCCCTGGATGTTTTTATGATGCACCCCCTCTTAATAGTGCTGCTGCCCTAAGGACTCAAGAAATAAGAAAACTTTATGGAACTTCTTCTTTTCTTGAGCACACCGCTTTTCCTTTTTCCAGTAAGAGAGGGAATAACCATCCGTGCTTCACTTTGACTTAATCAGGGATGTTAACACTTAGAGCATGTGGTTAGAAACACAAATGAAGTTGTCATAGATGTCAAAAACAATTTAGTGAAATATTGCACTTTCAATCTCCCCCTTTTTGACATGGATGACAACAATGCTTGAGAGGATAAACTCATAAAGTATATATAGTATTAAGCAATTTCAATGACAGGAAGGTACTCCCCCACAACCCATGCCTTATTTTAAGATTGCATTTGAATGAAATGACATGGTTAAAGGATTCTCCCCTATCACTGTGCGTACCCACACAAGAATGATATATCGACATAGAATGCTTTACTAACCTTTATTCTCACAATATGAGCAAATAGAATATGCCATGTAACCCCCTTGCCATAAGTTTCTCACACACAGATAGATTATTTAACAGAACATAAATAGGTTCAAATAGCAAGCTAAGATCCAAATTTAAGGCAAATAAAAGCAAAGGTTCAAGGCTCAACGGAACATAGAAATGCAGATAAACAAAGATAAGCGATATGCCCTATCAAGCAGCACAACATCTCCCCTTGTTGTCACCAAGATGGCAAAAAGGAAAGATGGAGGAATCCGTAAACAGCCCCTAGGAGAGGGATGCGGAAGGGTCATCAGACTTCTCTCCAGAAGACTCGGAGCCATGAGGGCAGTGAGAAGAGGCTTCATCGCCGACTTCAACATCAAACCGAGCAAACTTGGACTGTTATTTCGCAAAAGAAGTCACATGAGACTCGGAGCCATGAGCAATGTCCATACCAGATGCACGCATACCATCCTTAAGAGCCTTCATGCTCTCCTTCCTAGACTTGTGCTCCTCCCACTGCTTCTTATGCATATCTTGCTGTAGACAAAACATGTTCTTGAGAAGGAGCCAATTTTGTTTTGCTCTTCTTTGACCCGGAGTCACTGGGCACCCCACGATGAAAAGTGTGAGAGTGGGAACGAAACTCAAAGTGGTGTGAATCTCCAGCATGTAGCTCCTCTTCCTCCTCATCCTCAACCTCATGAGCAGTTGCCTTTCCCTTCTTAACAAGCAAGTTAACACTAGAGTGGCCATTCAGACGCCGACCCGCAAATGCATCAGGAGCAATCCCAGCAATCAAGGCAGTAATATAAGGAGCATAGATAGGAACCGTTCAGTTCATTACCACACTGTACATCTCATGCCAATAAAGTCCATCACATCAATGGGGCCCTGCTCGGAGTTGTGACAAGTGTAGTGAAGAAGGTTGATGAGATGAGCACAAATCTTGTTCTTGTCACCCACCTTGACCGCAAGTATCTCTCGAAAGATTCGATGCATGATGTCATAGAAAGGCAGAAGATCACCAACAGATCCAACCTTTCCAGATGGAGGATACAAATCAGCCAAGTGAATAGCCTGTAAGACTCCTTTGTCGTGAATCTTGTAGCCACGGTCAACAGTAATGTCAGTATACTCATAGCCCAGAAGCCCGGCCAGCATTGAGAATGGAGCAGAGAACTTCTCATTACCACTCATCCAAGTAAGAGTGTGCTGCATATCAGTCCCAAAATGCACCGTGGCATAGAACTGAGCATCAAGAGGCGGAGATACATCATGTTGAAAGCGCATGAGTGGAAGGAGGTTGAGCTTCACACACATGTTCTGGATCCCCTCAAAGTAAGCAGAATTTGTTGGAGTCTTGTCAAAGTGAGCCATGTTGATACTCTTCTGAAGGACATACTTGTTGACGAATTGAGAAAAAATCTCTTCATAGTTGCGTTGCTGGAAAAGTGTCCAAAACTTGGAATCAGCCACATGATCACGGTCTTGACAATAGGGATTGACTCGGCGCAGAGCAATCCACTCCGGTGCGGGCATTTCCTTCATGGTGACTGGCTCAGGAGGTGGAGGTTGAACATTTGGTGCTTTGGCCTTCTTGGAAGTAATCTTCCGCTTCTTGGAGTGGACGGGAGCAGCAGGAGGAGATGCACTATCTTTAGCCTCAGCATCTTCCTCAGGATGGCAGTCAAACATGTTCTCACGCCCCAAAACAACAGTCGTTTTCTTCTTCACCCCAACTTTGGATTTCCGTTCATACACCTTGGATGAGTGAGCATGCGAACCAGACCCTCCTGCTGACAGAGAGAGAGAATAGCATGGGGACAGAATAAGTACACAAGCCTCAGCGAAAAAGAAAATCAAAGAATCTCACTGGTCAAAAAGATTTCACAGAACTCTGCTTAGGCCAGAAGTTCCGGGGAGGCCGGAAGTTCCGGTGGCCGGAAGTTCCGGGGATCCCGAAAGTTCTGGCGACGGAAGTACCGGCCCAGCCTGAACATGGAAACCAGCATGTCCTGCCCAGAAGTTCCGTCCACCGGAAGGTCCAGGCACCAGCATGGTCGCAGGGTTCCTTCGAATCTAAGCAGGGGACAGACATGGATCGACCAACGAGAAGTGAAAGTCTTGGAGTACTGCAGATCTAAAGTGGATGCAAGACTCAAGATGTCAAGTTTTTGTTTATTCTAGAACCATAAGCGTAGCCTACAATCCCTAGGAATCTAGAGAGAGAAGAGAGAAGCTTAGGTTACCTTCCTCCATGGAGATGGTGGATAGGACAGATCCCCTCCAAGCACGATGAAAGGGAAGAAGGAGCCAGAGGTTCCGGGGGCCGGCAGCTCAAAGTCATCGAAGGGTGAGGGGCGCCGCGGGGAAAGAGAATAGTGGAATAGGGGATAAGGGAAAAAAGACCCGTTTGTTATCCCCTGCCCATAATAAGTGCCCACGACCCGCGATGCCCGGAAGTTCCGGGCAAGGCCGGAAGTTTCGGTGGCCGGAAGTTTCGGGCACACCCCGGAAGTTCCGGGATATCTAGAGAGATTACAGCCTCTCTGAACTCCTAAGAACTAGAGGGAGGGAGTCCAAAAGCTCCCAAGACCACCACACACCACATCAACATTTATATGGTTATGATTTTAAGCTTATGCACTAGACAAATATCAGATGGTTTCGAGATGAGAGAGGCTTGGGTAGAACCTGAGCTAGGGGCAAAGCACAAGAGCAACAACAAGAACACTCAAATAGAGAGAAAAACACCGGACCAACACATAGAAAAACACTCAAATAGAATAAGTCCAGCCTCTCTAAGAGAGGGTGGTGGACGAGTCCACCATGTTTGAGTATACGTGACTTGGTACTGCGAAGATTTTAACCTTGAGCCCAACATCACAACTCCATCATTTAAAGTACTAAGTCACAAAGTGGTAACATAGTAACTTTGATGGTGTTTGGTTTATTTATGCATCATATTGGGTGAGATAACTCATGAGTTGAATGTCTCCCCCTAAATACATGCCTACATCTAGACAAGACATGAAGTAAATGCATGGATGAGTACTAGAGTTCACATAATGTTGTCAAGCTCCAAGATACCAAGTTCACGCCTAAGTTGACAAAACCTTGCTTCATCCAATGGCTTCGTGAAAATGTCTGCAAGTTGTATATCTGTACTAACACGAGCAATATCAATGTCACCCTTTTCCACATGATCCCTCAAGAAATGATATCTAATATCAATGTTCTTGGTGCGGGTATGATCTTTGGGATTCTCAGCAATATTGATGGCACTTTCATTATCACATAGAAGAGGCACATGTCTATAGGTGATACCGTAATACTTTAAAGTTTGCCTCATCCAAAGTAATTGAGTTGCACAACTGGCGGTTGCAATGTATTCTGCTTCGGTGGTGGAGAGGGCAATACATTTTTGTTTCTTCGAGGACCAACTTGCCAAGGAGCATCCAAGAAATTGACATGCACCGGAGGTAGACTTACGATCCACTTTGTCTCCGGCCCAATCCGCATCTGTGTACCCAATGAGATCAAACTTACCATCCTTGGGGTACCATAGACCCAACTTTGGGGTGTGAACAAGGTATCTAAGAATATGCTTAAACGCCTTATGATGACTTTCCCTAGGGGAAGCTTGAAATCTAGCACACATGCATACACTAAACATGATGTCTGGTCTAGATGCACAAAGATAAAGCAATGAACCAATCATGGAGCGGTATTTAGATGGGTCGAAAGGGATACCGTCTGTGTCTTCAGTGAGTACAATTTTGGTTGGCATGGGTGTCTTACATGGACTAGCATCGGACATACCAAACTTCTCTAGGATATCCTTGAGGTATTTTGCTTGAGACAAGAAAATTCCTTCTTGAAATTGTTGAATTTGAAATCCGAGGAAGAACTTTAAATCTGCATTGAGTGACATTTCAAAATTCTTGGTCATGGAAGCCGCAAACTTCTTGCACAAATGAATGTTAGGAGAACCAAAAATGATATCATCAACATAGATTTGGCAAAAGATCAAATCACCCTTGTCCCTTTTAGTAAAAAGGGTGGGATCGATCACCCCTCTCACAAAACCATCATCGAGTAAAAACTTCTTAAGATGATCATACCAAGCATGAGGTTCTTGTTTGAGGCCATACAAATCCTTATGAAGTTTATACACATAGTCTTTGTGATCAGGATCAATGAACCCAGTTGGTTGTGATACATATACTTCTTCTTGTAGAGGACCCTGAAGGAATGCACTCTTCACATCCATTTGATGTAAAGTAAACCCATTGAAAGCAGCATAAGCAAGTAAGATGTGAATGGATTCAAGACGGGCAACGGGAGCAAAGGTCTCACCAAAGTCCAAACCTTCAACTTGTGAGTACCCTTGTGCCACTAACCTTGCCTTGTTACGGATGATTACACCATTCTCATCTTGCTTGTTCTTGAAAATCCATTTTGTTCCAATGACATTGTGCTTGGTAGGCCTCTTGACTAATGACCACACTTGGTTGCGTTCAAAACTGTTCAATTCTTCTTGCATAGCAACAAGCCAATCGTTGTCCATCAATGCATCTTATACCTTGAGAGGATCAACACTAGACACAAATGAGAAGTGAGCACAAAAGTTTGTCAATTGTTTATGAGTGACTCTACCTTCCGATATGCCGGTGAGGATTTTATCAACATCAACACAACCGGCGACTCGAGGCATGATGGAGGTTAGGGTTTCTCGAGGTTCAACTTCATGTCCATCATCCACATCCTCAACATATGGATCATTAATGTGTGGTGGAAGATCTTCTTGTTCATATTGCATTTCTTGAGGTTCATCATCAATTATTGGACTTTCTTGGTCTTGCCCTTGATGATCGTCTTGTTTTTGAAGATTATCATGAAGAGGAACTTGATCATCTTTTTGTACTTGGACTAAGGGCATCGGTTGAACAATAGGAGTTTGTGGTGGTATGGGTGTTGAAGTAGTTTGATGATGTGTGAAACTTCCATCTTCTTCTTCTAAATCATGAGGTTCTTGTTCCATTGTAAGAAGTGCACCAACACCCATGGTCAAAATATCTTGAGAGCAATCTTCTTCACCTACATCACTTAGATCAACTTTCTCCCCATGGGAGCCATTAAATTCATCAAACACCACGTCACCAGTTTCTACAACACATCCATTGGATTTGTTGTAGACTCTATAGGCGTGAGAGTTTGATCCATAGCCAACAAATATGCCCTCAATTGTTTTGGATTGAAATTTACCTAACCGTTCTCTTTTGTTGAGGATGAAACATTTGCACCCAAATACACGAAAGTACTTGACATTTGGCTTGTTCCCAGTTAGGAGTTCATATGGAGTCTTTTCCAATATAGTGCGGAGGAAGAGCCGGTTTGATGCATGGCATCCAGTGTTGATAGCTTCGGCCCAAAACTATGTGGTGACTTGTATTCATCCAACATGGACCTTGCCATCTCTACAAGTGTACGGTTCTTCCTTTCGGCTACACCATTTTGCTGAGGAGTGTATGGAGCTGAATATTGATGCAATCCCTTCATCACTAAGGAATTCTTCCAAGGTATAGTTCTTGAACTCAGAGCCATTGCACTTCTTATTGCCAAGATTTCTTTGTCAAACTTGCGTTGTGCTTGCTTGGCAAAATCAATGAAGGTGATCTTCGTCTCGTCCTTGGACTTGAGGAAAAACACCCATGTGTATCTTGAGTAATCATCAAAAATGACAAGTCCATACTTTTTCCCACCAAGACTATCCCATCAAGGAGGCCCAAAATGATCCACATGAAGGAGCTCCAGGGGCCTTTAAGTAGATACAATGTTCTTGGGTGGGTGCTTTGATTGATGTTGCTTCCCGGCTATGCATGCACTACACACACGAACTTTCTCAAAAGAGACATTGGTTAGTCCAAGGATGTGATTCCCCTTTAAGAGATCTAGAAGGTTTCTCATGCCGACATGGGCAAGCTGGCGATGCCATAGCCACCCCTTGTCGTCCTTGGCCATTAGACAAGTTGTGTGGAATGTGCTCTTTTTCGAGAAATCAACCGTGTAAAGGTTGCCATCCAACTCTCCAACAAAGGCCACTTCGAGAGTATCGCTCTTAAAGACTTTCACATCCGTTAGTCCAAAGAGTGTATCATAACCAACAGAAGCCAATTGGCGAATAGAAAGAAAATGGTATTTAAGGGATTGGACAAGAATGACATTTGCAAGAGACATGTCATTTGTGATAGCCACCTTGCCCAACCCGAGTACCTATCCTTTTGAACCTCCACCAAACATAATGCTCATAAATGGTTGAATAGCTTCCATGAAATCGTAGAGCAATTTGCTATCTCCGGTCATGTGATTGGTACATCCACTATCAATCACCCATTTTACTCCACCGGAGAAGGCAACCTACACACAATTATGACTTGGTTAGAGGCACCCATTTTGCAATGGGACCTCTCAAGTTAGTCACAAGGGTCTTAGGGACCCAAATAGCATAGAATCGGAACGCATTTCGAGGACCAACAAATTTTCCATAAACTTTTCCATCCTTAGTCTTATGAAGTACATAGGATGGAGGGATGAACTCTTTTGGCTTGTTGAGAGTGGACATGCCCCTTGTGGCCTTCCCACTGACAACCTTACCTTTCTCCTTGTGCCCTTCTCCTACAAATGTTTCCTTTAGAGGGGTTGTGCACTTTTGAGAGGACGTCTTCTTCTTGCCTGTGCTTGGGTCAAACCCGAGTCCCTCTTTGGCAAAAACCTCATTGTGTTGGCTCAATATCTCATTAAGGTTCTTTTGCCCTTTAGCACATGTCATGAGACCTTTCTCGATTTGAGCCTTGAGAAAGCGATTTTCCTCAAGAATAGATGCTAGATCACTACTAGAGTTAGTAGTACAAGCATCAACATTGATAATAGGAGAAGAGTAAGCCTTGGCTAGAGTTTCAAGATAAGTAAGTTTGAGCGTCTCAAAATTCTTTGTAAGAAGGGTGAGCTCTTCTTCCTTAGTATTGAGGGACATGGATAGAAGCTCACAATCCTTAGAGAGAGAAGCATGATACTTCACAAGCTTACTTTTATCATTCATCAAGTCTTCACAAGAGTCAATAGCCTTTTTCAAGGAGGCAAGATCTTTAGTATGAACATCAATGTTTGCACCAATTTTTAAGCATAGTTCATCATTTCGTGCTTCCTCATATTGGACTTTCCGCTCAAGGATTTCAATTTTTTCCTTTTCCTCGGTGACGACGGTTTCGAGTTCCTTAATGGTGATGGTGTGCTTACTCACCATCTCCATAAGCATACGAAACATAGTGAGATTCTTTCCTTTGAGGGAGCACATGAACTTATTAAGTTTAGCAAGCATAGGATCATCTAGATCATCATCCTTATAACTATCCTCCACATCAAGATACTCATCACTAGGAGTAAAAGGAGTGAAAAGAGGAGGGTTTGATCATGGGGTTACCTTGACCTTGTCAGGAGAGTGTTGGTCCTCTCCATCTTCTACCACGGCCTTTGCCATGATGCACTTGTGATCGTTGCCCCTTTAGTCCTTCGTGTAGTTGTAGGTGACAACATCACCACTCTTGTTGACTAGCCTCAATGTATTCTGAGAATCTTGAGCAACTCCGACAACACCACTAACATCATCCGGATTGGATTCTTCTTGAGCAACCATTGCTTTCCCATCTCTCTTCTTGAGCTTGGAGTTCAAAGGATTTGGCAACTTCTTCTTGGGAAAGGTCTTGGGAAACCTTTGTTTATCCTCTGTCTTCTCATAAGGGAACTCGTTGGAAAAGTGGTTGGTTTCTTCACAGTTGTAGCATTTTATTACTTTCTTCTTTTGAAATCTTCCCTTGAATTTTCCCGCGCTAAACTTCTTGACAAAGAGAGCCATGTCTTCATATGAAGGGCCCTCATCGGATTCAACCTCATCACCATCTTCATCATCATCATCTTCATCTTCTTCTTCACTTTTCTCATCTTCACATACATGCTTGGCCTTCAATGCAAGATTGATCTTTGATGTTGGAGTACCATGCATGGCAAGATGTTTTGTGGCATTTGCCTTCGACTCTTCAAATAGTTGGAAGGTGAATATGATGTCATATGTAGTCATTTCCTTGAAGGCATGGTGTTGTCTATGTCCCACACCATTTGATGGTGATATGGGGCAAGAGCATGAAGCAACTTGTCCACAAGGAATCGCTTAGTCATGTTGAATCCATCTTGTGTCTTGTCACACTCACATGACTCAATGTCAGCGGTGAGAGTCATGAGATGCTCAAGGAGTTGATTGGGAGTTTCACCTTTCTCCATACAAAAGTTTTTGCAATTGCCCCTTGGTAATTTCATATTGAGCACTCCTGAGGGTGGAGGTACCAGTCTTGGATCTTATGATACTTTCCCATAGTTCCTTGGCACTTGTGATGTGTATGAAAGGTCTCCTTTGCTTTTCAACCATACCTCTCCTTGTACACATGGTTGCAATGGCATTCATATTCTTATCATAAATTTCTCTTGGTGTATGATTCTTTGGATCAACCACATGGTAACCATACTCCAAGATCTCCAGCATCTCATCGTTTCCATATCAAAGATGATCATGCATAGCAACTCTCCACGAGGCAAAATCGGAAGTGGCATAAAGTGATGGAGGTTTGCCTTGAGGGTTATATTTCGGTTTCTCAACTTAAGGTCTTGCATAAAGCCAAGGAACACTGGAGTGATCATTGCTAGGAGGTTGTTGACCAAGTGACGGAGTAGGCACAGTTGGCCTCGAAGCCGCACCACCTGAAAGTGGTGCAAGCACCATGGAATAATGTGGCTATTCTCATTTGTACCAAGGCCTCAAGAGAAGCATCATGCTCCTCTTTTTGCTTAGCAAGGGCCCGTTCCAGAACCTCAGAAGTAAAGGACTTGACTTCTGAAGAAGCCTCGCCTTTATCCTTCGGACCTGCAACAAGGGGAGTCCCATCGGGGCTCATCTCGCTCTAGGGCGGTTAAGCCACAAGAATAGAGCACGAGGCTCTGATACCAATTGAAAGTATCGAGATGGACCTAGAGGGGGGTGAATAGGTACAATTACAAATTTTAATTATTACTTAGCAATTTTAGGCACTAATGCAGAATATGATGGTGAGTCTAACAATTGCAAGTGTAGTACTAAGTGCTAAGCAAGATAAGCAAGTAACACAAGTATGTAAGTAAGCAAGCACAATATGATATAAGAAAGTGCAAGAGACAAGTAACCACAAGTAGGGAGTTAGGGTTAGGAATAACAGCAACTCCGAGAGACGAGGATGTATGCCGATGTTCACTTCCTTGGAGGGAAGCTACTTCACCATTTTGGAGAGGTGGATGTTACCATGAAGGCACACCAACGCCACAAAGGCTCACCCTGTTCACTCTTTGAGACAACACCACGAAGGGGTTTCTCAACCACTAGTGGTATACCTTGGGGTGGTCTCCAAACCCTCACAAACTTTTCCGGGGGTAATCACAATGGTCGATTCCTCGCCGGAGCACTCCTACCACCTAGGAGTCTCCAACCTCCAAGAGTAACAAGATGCACCACAAAAACAAGGGGGGAATCAACTTTCGCTTTCGTGAATGTGTAGATCAAGCACTTCTCCTTTACTTCTCAAAAGATCAAGAGATTTGGTTGGCTAAGGAGGGAGATCTCCAAGAAATCAAGGTCTAAAAGTGGAGGTGAGAGAAATGGTGTCGTCAACCTCTTTGTGAGGAAGAAGAAGACTATTTATAGGTGGAGAAGGAATCTGGCCGTTGGAGGCAGATTTCTGCGTATCCCAGAAGTTCCAGAGACCGACGGAAGTTCCGGACCCCGGAAGTTCCGGCCAAGTTTCGGCCAGGTTCCAGGCTACATAGAGAGTTGGCACCACTCAGTTGTACCCCAGAAGCTGCAGAAACAGGGGACGAAAGTTCCGGCGCCCGGAAGTTCCGGCCGACCTAGAAGTTCCGGGAGACGGAGGTTTCGGAGACGTTCCGGGCTACACAGAGAGATTGCACAAAAAGTGCAGTTTTTCTGGGTACCCCGGAAGCTTCCCGGACCTTCCGGTCCCCGGAAGTTCTACTCGTCCCGGAAGTTTCGGCTTGAACAGAAACATGACACTAAGATTTTCAGATCAATTGTGAGAAGGTAAGTTGATTCCCTGGATGTTTTTACGATGCACCCCCTCTTAATATTGTGGTTGTCCTAAGGACTCAAGAAATAAGAAAACTTTATGGAACTTCTTCTTTTCTTGAGCACATCGCTTTTCCTTTTTCCAATAAGAGAGGGAATAACCATGCATGCTTCACTTTGACTTAACCAGGGCTGTTAACACTTAGAGCATGTGGTTAGAAACACAAATGAAGCTGTCATAGATGTCCAAAAGAATTTATCACAATATTGAGCTTTCAACGGGTTCGGCTGGCCACAGCCGACTATGACCTCCTTCATGGCCGCTCTGGACATCTTATGCAGCTTGGCCCACTGCGCCATTTGGTCGTTCAGTAGCACCGAGCGCGCCTGCATCGCGAACTGCGAATAGAATAGCTTCTCCGTCGCATGCCCCTCCTGGACTCGATAGAATTGCGCGGCGTCGGTGGCGCTCTTCGAAAGATCCGCAAAGGCGTCTGGAGAACTCCATAGTCAATTAAGCAAAGCATACCTCTAATCACCAAACTTAGACTGTAAAAGAAAGGGCTTACCAGCCGCTATCTGTCCGGCCTATCAGATTTCCTCATGAGCCGCTCAGGATTCAGACCTCGCCTCTTGGGCTTCCTGAAGGGCCTTGGCGAGTTCGACCACCTTAGCTTTATTCTCCTCCTCGAGGAGCTCACACTTGCGAGTGGCATCCTTGAGCTCTTGCTCACCTTTGGATACCCGCTCCTCGAACTGGCGCTGAGTGGCCTGTTCGGCCTTCAAACCAGTAGTCGCTTTCTCAGCGGTTGTCGGTGTCAAAACCGGCGGATCTCGAGTAGGGGGTCCCGAACTGTCCATCTAAGGCTAATGGTAACAGGAGGCAGGGGACACAATGTTTACCCAGGTTTGAGCCCTCTCGATGGAGGTAATACCCTCCTTCCTGCTTGATTGATCTTGATGATATGAGTATTACAAGAGTTGATCTACCATGAGATCGTAGAGGCTAAACCCTAGAAGCTAGCCTATGATTATGATTGTTGTTGTTCTATGGACTAAACCTCCGGGTTATATAGACACCGGAGGGGTACGGGGTTACATAGAGTCGGTTACAGAGAAGGATATCTACATATCCGGATTGCCAAGCTTGCCTTCCACGCAAAGGAGAGTCCTACCCGGACACGGGAAGAAGTCTTCAGTCTTGTATCTTCATAGTCCGACAGTCCGGCCAAAGAATATAGTCTGGCTGTCCGAGGACACCCTAATCCAGGACTCCCTCAGTGGCCGCATCGCTCACCCTTGCCTACTCCTTCGTGCGGGCAAGATCACTCCTGAGGGTCTCGACCTCAGCAGCGCCATCTGCAATTATGCATATAGCAGCGCGTAAGCGTCAACTTGGCATTGGCAAACTAATTCAAGTATATATGGAGTACTTGAAACATACCCTGCGCCTCGTCGAGCCTCTTATTAATACAGATATTATCCTTGTCGACCAGCTGCGATTTTCGCTTCATTTCTGAAACTTCGGTGGCCTGAGTGGTCGCCGCTAACAGTGAAGCCTGTTTTTATCAAAAAGATAAGTATGTTACTTCCTACGGATATCTATAGATCCTCTGTTCGCCCTCCTTCATTGGCCAAACAGAGTCTCAGGGGCTACTATCTATATACAGGCAGATTTTTCATATGGAAAGTAGCTAAAGACATTACATCGCATACCTCGAAGCCTGTTAGTAGGCTCGTGAAGGCTTCATTAAGTCCGCTCTTAGCAGACTGAACCTTCTCAACCACCATACCCATCAAGGTACGGTGCTCCTCCAAGACGGATGCACTTTGCAGAGCATCCATCAGCATGTTCGGTGCCTCTGCATTAGTAGAGGTCGCCGCCAGAATAGCCGTCTCCCCCTCTCGCGGAGGGGGTTGTTGATCCGATTTCGGAACCGTTTGTGTCTCCGGAACAGTATCCGGCCGGGGGTCGCATGATCCAGGACCCCCATTGCCGGTCTCCATGAGGGTTGCGCCCCTCATGTTCTCGGGCAACCAAGGCGTTATCCTCTAGCGCCGTATTGGTCCCCTCCCGCACTTCTCCGGAGCCCGAAGAAATCCTTTTGGATGACACCTTGGTGTCATCCCCCCTAGGAGGCGGGGAAGTTTGTGGAGGCGTGCACTCTCCATCTTCTCCGGCGAAAGATCCCCTGATGATGATGATTCTTGAGGAATGTCACGGGTCATACTGGAACATGAAATTTGATATTATTCTTATAATTTATAAAAAGATTAGACGTACGTAAGGCATCGTAAGGTACTTACGATTCGGCAAGGGGCTTGGCTTGAGGGCGGTGCTTGGGGAGAGCTTATGTGCCCGAATCCAAATCATCCGAGAGGGATATCTTTCCCCTCTTGGATACCTCCTCCTTCGGATATACGGAGGCCGCGCTCTTTTTCCCATTGAGAGGAGGGTTTTCTTCTTCCTCATACTCCTCCTCGTCCTCGTCTTTGTCTCCCTAGTGAGAGGAAGGAGCCTCGGTTCCTCCGGACATAGTGCCCTAAGTATCTTCGTGATGGAGGCCACCTTCGGCCTCCTTGCTTTTTCTTCTTCTTGTTCTTCTTCGCCGGTGCCTGGTAGGGCGCCGGGACAAACATCCTCATAAACAGAGGCTCGGCTGGGTTTTTAGGGAGAGGGGTCGGACACTTAATCCGCTCCGCCTTCTTTATCCAGTCCTATTTAGGAGATGGAATATTTAGTACCCCTCCCCAAGATTGACGAGCTAAGTAATCTTCGAAAATATGATACTTACTGGGGATGCCGGATTGTTGCAATCAAGGCCGGTGTCATTAGACGTCCTTGGCCACGTCTTTTGCTTCTTGAAGAGCAGCTTCCAGATCCCTTTGTGCGTCATGCCGAAGAATCATTGCAGGGTCCATGGCCCCTCTGGATTAAACTCCCACATTTTGAGAGGTCGTCGTTGGTAGGGAAGAGCTCGGCGGATAAGCATCACCTGGATCACATCAGCAAGGGTGATGTCCTTCACTATCATGCTCTTTATGCGCTTCTACAGCGTTGATACTTTGTAAGGTGATCCCCAGTCTAGACCCTTGTTGGTCCAGGACGCGAGCCGCAGCAGAGGTCCAGATCTGAAAGCGGGAGCAGCGGACCACTTGGTGCCGCGGGGTTCGGTGATGTAGAACCACTCTTGCTGCCATACCATGACAGTATCCACAAATCTCCCTTTGGGCAAGGTAACATGGTTGTGCTTGCTCACCATGGTGCTGCCGTACTCGGCACGTTGGCCCTCGACCAGCTTCGGGTTCACATTAAAAACCATCAGCCACAAGCCGAAGTGTGGGGGGGCGAAGGAATGCCTCACACACGATGAAAAACACCGAGATGTGGAGGAAGAAATTCGGGTCCAGATCATGGAAATCCAGCTCGTAGTGGTACATGAGACCTCAGACGAAGGGATGAAGGGCAAACCCAAGTCCTCGGAGGAAGTGGGGGATAAATACCACCCTCTCACCGGGCTCTGGGGTGGGGATGACCTGCCCCAGGGTTGGAAGCCTATGTTTAATCTCCGCCGTCAGGTACCTCGCCTCGCGTAGATCTTTGATGTCATTCTCCGCTACGGAGGAGGCCATCCACTTGCATTAGGAACCAGATTTGGCCATTGCTGGAGAAGTTGGGGCAAAGGGAAAGTTTAGAACTTGGGCGCTGGAGCTCGGGGACAGAAAGGGAGAGGAAGAAGAAGGCGTGAGGTGAACACATGGGTCCTTGTCCTCTTATAGAGGCAGTGAATATCAAGCACCCCCTCATAAGCCTTAAACCTTGCCTATTCCCAAGGAGACGTGCGAACAGCATGGTTGGATTTCCCAAACCTGCATTGATGAGAATCCCGTGATAAGGGGACATGATCTCTGCTTTGACAAGACGTGTCAATGGTCGTGCCTTGAAACGCGAAACGGCGGCTGTAAAACGGTTCATAATAATAACAAGGCCAGAACATAATGTCTCGCTGAAAAGGTTGCCCGTGGACGTGACTTATTTTGTTTTAAGTATTGTTGCTTTTATAGCTTAGGGATGTAAGCAGGGTCGGATACAACTCTTATGTGCGGAAGACTGCTTTGGAGTCTTCAAAGAAGGAACCCGCCTTGCAATGCCGAAGACAACCTGTGCGCCAGATACATTGTCATTGAAGCCCGGTTCACGGGCTACTGAGGGACACCTGGACTAGGGGGGTCCTCGGGTGTCCGGTCTATGTGATATGGGCCAGACTGATGGGTTGCGAAGATACAAGACAGAAGGCCCTCCCTCGTGTCTGGATGGGACTCTCCTTTGTGTGGATGGCAGGCTTGGTGTTCGGATTTTGCATCTTCCTTTCTCTATAAACCGACTCTGTACAACCCTAGATCCCTCTGGTGTCTATATGAACCAGGAGGTTTAGTCCGTAGGGGGATAATCACAATCATACAGGCTAGACATCTAGGGTTTAGCCATTACGATCTCGAGGTAGATCAACTCTTGTAACCCCTATACTCATCAAAGTCAATCAAGAAGGAAGTAGGGTATTACCTCCATTAAGAGTGCCCGAACCTGGGTAAACATCGTGTCCCCTGCCTCATATTACCTTCAATCCTTAGACGCACAGTCCGGGACCCCCCTATGCGAGATCTGCCAGTTTTGATACCGACACTCACATCCAAAGATTTAATCCGACATAACAAAACCTCAAAGTAAAAGACTCAATTCATCACAAGGAGATAGAGGGAAGAACACCATAAGATCGAACTATAGTAACAAAGCTCGCGGTACATCAAGATCGTGCCATATCAAGAACACGAGAGAGAGATCAAACACATAGCTACTGGTACATACCCTCAGCCCCGAGGGTGAACTACTCCCTCTTCGTCATGGAGAGCGCCGGGATGATGAAGATGGCTACCGATAATGGTTCCCCACTCCGGCAAGGTGCCGGAATGGGATACCGACTAGTTTTTCATGGCTACAAAGGCTTGCGGCGGCAGAACTCCCGATCTAGGTTTATTTCTGGGGGTTTCTAGATTTATAGGAATTTTTGGCGTCGGTTTCACGTCAGGAGGGTCCAGAGTCAGTGACAGGGCAGGGGGCGCGCCCTCCACCCTTGTCGTTAACTCGGGACTCTTTCCGTTCCAACTCTTTTGCTTTGGGGGCTTCTTCTGGTCCATAAAAAATCACCGTAAATTTTCAGCTCGTTTTGGACTTCGTTTGATATTCCTTTTCTGCAGAACTAAAAACAAGGAAAAAATAGAACTGGCACTGGGCTCTAGGTTAATAGGTTAGTCCCGGAAATTATATAAAATAGCATATAAATGCATATAAAACATCCAGGATGGATAATATAATAGCATGGAACAATCAGAAATTATAGATACGTTGGAGACATATCAAGTATACCCAAGCTTAATTCTTGCTCACCGTCGAGTAGGTAAATGATAAAAACAGAATTTTTGAAGTGGAATGCTACCAAGTGCACAAGTTTGATCAAGGATATTTTCAATCACTTTTTCTAGCATCATTGTAAATCATAACAGTAGCTCATATCATAAAGCTTCTCATGATCAAGTAACAAGCTATTCACATGTTAAAGCATAGACCATAAACTTTCTTGAAAACTAACAAACTATGCTCTCAGTCATCAAACAACTGCAATTCATCTTATTTTCAGGAAGGGTCTATGTAAGAGCTTTGATTTAGCAAATCTCACATACTCAACTATCATATAGTCTTCCATGATTGCTACCACACAAAGCATATTTTTAGAACAAATAGCATCCATTGAACGTAGAGAAAGATAGGGGCTTAATGTTTTGCCTCCCAACTTATTTATCATATAGATAATTCTCAACAATAATAATTCATGATCAAATATATTTGAATGGTCGTATATGCTTAGATCTTTCCCCATCACATGATGTTTGCCAATTAAAGAGTAGGTTGGAATGAGAAGGAATACTACTAGCTCTTGCATAAAAGTAAATGATAGGCCCTTCGCAGAGGGAGGTAGGGATTCGCATAGGTGCCAGAGCTTGATGCTTTTAAAATAGAGATGAAAATAATTTTGAGAGGTATCCTTTCATTGTCAACATAAGAACCAAGAGTTCTCACTATCTTCCATGATAGACACATTATAGGTGGTTCCCAAACAGAATGGTAATTTTTTTACTCCCCACCACCAACAAGCACATTCCATGGCTGGTCCGAAACAACAGGTACCGTCCAACTATCAACAATCCTGGGGGAGTTTTGTTTGCAATTATATTTGATTTGATTTGAGCATGGAACTAGGCATCCCGGTTACCATCCATTTTCTCGTGAATGATGAGTGGAGTCCACTCATCATGAGAATAACCCACCTAGCATGGAAGATACTGATAGCCCCTAGTCGCTACATGAGCGATTCGGGCATACAAAACAGATTATTATTTGAAGCTTTAGAGGTTGGCACATGCAAATTTACTTGGAACGGCAGGTAAATACCGCATATATGTAGATATGGTGGACACTCATGGAAGAAACTTGGTTCAAGGGTTTTTGGATGCACAAGTAGTATCTCTACTCAGTATAGAAATTTTGGCTAGCAAAAGATTCTAAAAAGCAAGCACCACATGTTGGAGGATGCATAACAATATACTATACAAATATACCCAAACATAACTAATTAAGTTGTCTTACTTGTCCAACTTCAACTAATTTGATCAAGTTTGAAAATAATTAATGGGGCTCACGATCATAGAAGATGTCCAAGATAGTATATTTATATGTGAAATCTCTCTTCCTTCAATATTCTTTCATGAATTTTTCAAGTGACCAATACTATGTTTGCTAACTTTCAAGAAATTTACCACCGCTACTTCTTGTATGTGAAGTCATTACTCCCCATGGTATAAGAATATGAAACATATATAAATTCATATTTATGATATTTAATTCATTCAACCATTTACTCATGGGATATAAGTGAATCACGAGAGTAAAGGACAAACTACTCCAAAAAGATATAAGTGCAGATCAATGAATAATTATTTAGCTATGTGGAGACTCTCTCTTATTTAAGTATTTCAGATCTTAATATTTTATTCAAACAGCAAGCAAATCCTAATAAAATAAAATGATGCTCCAAGCAAAACACATATCATGTGGTGAATAAAAATATAGCTCCAGGTAAAGTTACCGATGAACGAAGACGAAAGAGGGGATGACATCCGGGGCATCCCCAAGCTTAGGCTCTTGGTTGTCCTTTCATATTACCTTGGGGTGCCTTGGGAATCCCCAATCTTAGGCTCTTGCCACTCCTTATTCCATAGTCTATCAAATCTTTATCCAAAACTTGAAAACTTCACAACACAAAACTCAATAGAAAACTCATAAGCTCCGTTAGTATAATAAAACAAATCACCACTTAGGTACTGTTGTGAACTCATTTTAAATTTATATTGGTGTTGTATCTACTGTATTCCAACTTCTTCATGGTTCATACCCTCCGATACTACTCCTGGAATCATCAAAATAAGCAAACAACACATAGAAAAAAGAATCTATCAAAAGTAGAACAGTCTGTAGTAATTTGGAAAACTTTCCATACTTTTGTAACTCAAAAAATTCTGAAAAATTAGGACAATGTAGACAATTTGTATATCAATCTTGTGTAAAAACTTCAGATCAAAATCAAGTTCCAATGAGTTTTCATAATTCCTGGACTGGGAGCAAAAGTTTCTGTTTTTGCACAGAATCAAGTCAACTATCATCCACACTATCCCAAAGGCTTTACTTGGCACTTTATTGAAACAAAAGCTATAAAACATGATTAGTACAGTAGCGTAATCATGTGAACACACAAAAACAGTAGGTAATGGTGTTGGGTTGTCTCCCGACAAGCGCTTTTCTTTAATGCCTTTCAAGCTAGGCATGATGATTTCAATGATGCTCACATAAAAGATAAGAATTGAAACATAATGAGAGCATCATGAAGCATGTGAATAGCACATTTAAATCTAACCCACTTCCTATGTATAGGGATTGTTTGAGCAAACAATTTATGGGTACAAGAATCAACTAGCATAGGAAGGTAAAACAAGCAAATCTTCAAGATTTTTAACACATAGAGAGGAAACTTGATATTATTGCAATTCCTACAAGCATATATTCCTCCCTCATAATAATTTTAAGTAGCATCATGAATGAACACAACAATATAACCATCACATAAAGCATTATTTTCATGATCCCCAAGCACAGGAAATTTACTACTCTCCATATAAGCAAAATTCTTCTCAATCGGAATAGTGGGAGTATCATAAGAGACTCGAATTTCCACATTAAAAGAGTAATGTTCAGAAAAAGGGTAATCATAATCATGACATGTTTTATAAATATAATCATCACAACTTTTTATAACATAAGTGTCATCACAATAATAATCATAAGTAGCAACTTTGTTCTCATCATAATCAATTGAAACCTCTTCCAAGATAGTGGAATCATTACTAAATAAAGTCATGACCTCTCCAAATCCACTTTTATCATTATAATAAGATTCAACACCCTCCAAAATAGTGGGATAATTATTATGTAAAGTCGACACTCTTCCAAACCCACTTTCATAAATATTGCAATCATCATAAATAGGAGGCATGCTATCATCATAATAAATTTTCACATCAAAACTTGGGGGACTAAAAATATCATCTTCATTAAACATAGCATCCCCAAGCTTGGGACAAACATTAATTGTAGCAAACAAATTTGCAAACATGCCATTCTCATCAAACATAGCATCCCCAAGCTTGGGCTTTTGCATATCATAAGCATAATCACTCTCATCATTAATAGTATGGATAGCACCAATACTATAGCAATTATTATCATCATAATTTTCTAAGTTGGTGCTAAAAAGATTCTCAAGATTATAACAAATATCATTACTTTCCCAATCATAATCATCACAGCAAGTAATAGGCATAAAAATAATAAGAGAAACATAATTTGGGAGGGATACCTTTTTACCTTTGCTTCCCCGTCTTTTCTTTTTCTTCTTCACATCATGTGTGGGTTTAATCACCTTTTTGGAGTCCCTTATTGATGAGATTGGTTGAACAAAAAGCTCCTCCTTGTTACCTGATTCATCATAAGAAAAAGTAGGAGGATATTGGGAACCCTCTTCCCATTGATCAGTATTATATTCGTCTTCCATTTGTTTTCTTGTCTTTAACTAATTGGCAATATAAGGATCCTCAATGCAATTTACCACACAATACATATAAATTTCCTTTATATCAAAATCAATAAATCTCTTAAGGTTATATTCTGGAATACCATTAGTTATACATTTCATTTCTTCATATCCCAGAGGCAAACTAAGTTCATTATGATGCGCAAGGGAAATCAAGTCATCACAATTTTTGGACACGATTTGATCATGAAACAATTTGCATTGGAGATTTAAATGACCACGTTCATTAAAAAGTTCACAAGGATGGTGAGAAAAATTAAATTTTTCAGCACAAACATCTAGCCTCTCTTACAAACATTTAGTTTCTAAACACTTATGCCTCTTGCAAAATCTTTCTTCCCTTTTTGTATGTAACTGCAAACTCTATTCACTCCACAAAAGTTGACATGCTTATAAGAAACATTTTTATCATGACTAGTGCAATCATCATTAGTACTATGAATGTTCAAAGAGTTCATACAAACAACATTGCAATCATGCTCATCATTCAAATATTTCGTGCCAAACAATTATTGACTTCTTCTTCTAGCACTTGAGCACAATTTTTCTTTCCATCATCTTCACGAAAGACATTAAAAAGATGAAGCATATAAGGGAAGTTATATTCCATTTTTTTGTAGTGTTCTTTTATAAACTAAACTAGTGATAAAACAAGAAACAAAAAGATTCAATTGCAAGACCTAAAGATATAC
Organism: Triticum aestivum; assembly: GCF_018294505.1. Classification (NCBI taxonomy): domain Eukaryota; kingdom Viridiplantae; phylum Streptophyta; class Magnoliopsida; order Poales; family Poaceae; genus Triticum; species Triticum aestivum. The sequence goes on from NC_057807.1 coordinate 403,354,578, forward strand.
CTTCAAGCACTCACCTCCCCGGCAACAGCGCCCGAAAAGAACTTGATGTCTACAACGCAACCTTCTTCTTGTAGGCTCGCGTTGGGCCTCCAAGCATAGAGTTTTGTAGGACAGTAGCAAATTTCCCTCAAGTGGATGACCTAAGGTTTATCAATCCATGGGAGGCGTAGGATGAAGATGGTCTCTCTCAAACAACCCTCCAACCAAATAACAAAGAGTCTCTTGTATCCCCAACACACACAATACAATGGTAAATTGTATAGGTGCACTAGTTCGGCGAAGAGATGGTGATACAAGCGTAATGTGGATAGTAGATATAGGTTTTTGTAATCTGAAAGTATAAAAACAGCAAGGTAGCAAGTAACAAAAGTGAGTAAAAATGGTGTTTCTATGCTTGGAAACAAGGCCTAGGGTTCATACTTTCACTAGTGCAAGTTCTCTCGACAATGATAACATAATTGGATCATATAACAATCCCTCAACATGCAATGAAGAATCACTCCAAAGTTCCTATCGCGGAGAACATAAGATGAAATTGCTTGTAGGGTATGAAACCACCTCAAAGTTATTCTTTTCGATCAATCCATAAATCAACCCTAATATCACCACAAGTATCCATGGGTTAATTATATGATACGCGTCAAACAACTTCAGATTCATAATATTCAATCCAGCACAAAGAACTTCAAGAGCATCCTGAGATTTCTATCGGGGAAAGGAATATGAAAATGTTCATCAACCCCTATTCATACATTACCGCAATGTCACCACGGGAATGTGCAAGTTGATAACCAAAACATACATCAAGTGGATCAACAGAACATCCCATTGTCATCACGGATATCCCATCGCAAGACATACATCAAGTGCTCTCACATCCAAAGATTCAATCCGACATAACAAAACCTCAAAGGAAAAGACTCAACTCATCACAAGGAGATAGAGGGAAGAACACAAAAAGATCCAACTATAGTAACAAAGCTCGCGGTACATCAAGATCATGCCAAATCAAGAACACGAGAGAGAGAGAGAGAGAGAGAGAGAGATCAAACACATAGCTACTGGTACATACCCCCAGCCGCGAGGGTGAACTATTCCCTCCTCGTCATGGAGAGCGCTGGGATGATAAGATGGACAATGGTGATGGTTTCCCCCTCCGATAGGGTGCCAGAATGGGCCCTCGATTGGTTTTCGTGGCTACAAAGGCTTGCGGCGGTGGAACTCCCGATCTAGGTTTCTTTCTGGGGGTTTCTGGATTTATTGGATTTTTTGCGTCGGTTTCATGTCTGGGGGTCCACGAGTTAGCAACAAGGCAGGGGGCACGCCCTCCACCCTTGTCGTTGACTCGAGACTCTTCTGGCCCAACTCTTTTGCTTCGGGGGCTTCTTCTAGTACATAAAAAATCACCATAAATTTTCAGCTCGTTTGGATTCCGTTTGATATTCCTTTTCTGCAAAACTCAAAAATAAGGAAAAAATAGAAACTGGCACTGGGCTCTAGGTTAATAGGTTAGTCCCAAAAATAATATAAAATAGCATATGAATGCATATAAAACATTCAAGATGGATAATATAATAGCATGGAACAATAAAAAATTATAGATACGTTTGGGACGTATCAATGTGCAACGCTTTTCCTTGTATGCCGTATGTTTGCTTAGCGCGCCTCGCATTCCAGATAATTGGTTGCTAGGAAGCTAAAAAGCAGTGAAATTATTATTTAGCACGAATAGTCGTGGGCCCAATATGAAGGAAGCAGCCCACACCCCTTAATGGGCTTCCCTAATGGGCTCGCAGGGGCCAAAATTCTCATAGGTCTTTGATTGTTCGGTTTTGGTCCTGTCCATAATTGCTTGTCATAATGGGCTCAAATTATAGCTGGGCCGGAATCGACTTTATCTAATTGGGCCTACAAACATGTTCGAACTTTAGCAGGCCCATTAAGTTAATGGGCCGTAACCAGGCCAAAAGCTCTATTGGGCCGCTATAATTGAAACGAGCCGAAAGCTAGTGCTCGGTCCTGTTTCCTCCTGGGTCATTAACATGCCGACATCGAAGCGAGAAACAAGTGGGCCCATTTGATTTCATGGGTCATTAACAGGCCGACACTAAGGTCGGGCTACATATGGCCAACTATACTGTTGGCCTTTAGCAGGCCGAAAGAGACAGCGGGCTCGTACTAGACCATGAATAGCATGGGCGCTAAGAGGCAGAAAGTCAGGTCGTACTGTATTTGGCCCAACTGTGTTGTGGGCCTTTAGCAGGCCGAAAGAGAAACTGGGCTGGTATTGGACCATGAAGAGCATGGGCCATTAAAAGGCGAAAACTCAGGCCCGACTGCAAATGGCCCAACTCATTTATGGGTCGTTAACATGCTGAAAGACACATCGGGCCAGAAATTGGCCCAACACTTAAATGGGTCGCTAAAAGGCCGAAAGACGTACATCCTAGAAATTGGCACATCCCTTGAATGGGCCGTTAACAGGACGAAACCACATCGTGCCGATATTGAGCCCAAATATGTAGCGGGTTGTTAACAGGCTCGAACTGATGATGGGCTGCAATGGTGTCAAATTGTTAACGGGCCGAATTGGCACATCTCGTATGGGTCATGGGCTTAAATGGACCTGACACAAGTAGGCCTTATATGGTCCGGCCTGCTAATTTTGACTGGGCCGGCCTCTTTCACCTAAATGGGCCACTGTTGGGCCTTGCCACATGTCGACATATCATAGGCACCTCCCATACGACGAGTGGATGGCATCTATCCCAACGCTGAGCCGACACATGGATTCTCCGGCGAATGAGAATTTCACACGTGGAATTTCACCATTGGTCGGGGATGTTAACGGGTTATCGGATCCAAACCGGCACCCGATAGCTTAAGGCGACCTGTTACGATGGATGTCATGTCTCGGTTACCCTTGACGAAAACACTTCCATGACGCACCATTTATCGTCATGGAAGTGGACACTTCCGTGATGATAATTTTGGTATTGTCATGGAACACTTCTACGACAGCACAAGTATGACTATCTTGATTCTGTCATAAAATTGTCATGGATGTACATGCATGACAAAAAACATGACCTACTGTGATAAAAATGTATCATCACGGAAGTGTATTTTTTTGTAGTGTTTGTTCAAGCCTAAATCGTAATTATTTTAAAGCACCTATTCACCCACCCTCTAGGGACATCCACGATATTTCACTCAACATACTGTGATCGTCATAAGCTTGTGACCCCATAGGTTCGGTAACTCATTGACATGAATGAAATCCCTTCGTTCAATGACCGACAGCGGGGTCGTGGACGTCCATATCGATTCCTATGAGCACACGAATGATATTCGAGTGAACCTTTGGTTATCATGTGATGTTACCTTTGCTTCTCGATACTTCACAAAACCTGGGATGCATCGGTATCCTCCTGAGTCATCACCATGCTCACTATACCGAAATCCTCATTACAGGTTTTGTTCTTCTTGCTCATTGTTTTGTTCCAGCATCCGCGTGACAAAGTCACATGTGTCTAGCCAGACGATGATAGATGTCGTCACATCGAGAGGGCCGTAAGAATATCTCTCCATCGCCGAAGGAGTAAATCCCACTCTCAAGCTATCTAGTCCCTTGTCAAACTTTTTGATGAACCTATAAGTTGTCGTTATGATCACCGTGTTACAAGTGACGTTTGAACAACCCCAAAGCCCACCGTATGATATGAAGTGACTACAATACTCTCGTGGTCTAAGGAGCAAAGTCACACATTAACACTCCATGTTATTACAATTGAACACACACGATATTAACTTAATTCATAACAAACAAGTTTGGGTCGATTCAATATGATCGTTCTTCTAACGTCATAATCTCAATGTTGTTTTAGTACTATCGTTACACTTAATGATGTCCTAAATCCAGAAAACGTGATCAGCAACATCACTTGAGCTAGTCTTAGTGGCGAGACTAGGAACCTTTATTTTACCCATTTATCCTTTCACACATGCATATGATTTTTTCCACCAAATCGCATATTCCGAGATCATAGCAGTTATAGCATGAAATATAAACACTTAATTATGAATATGGAAATACAATAATACAATATTATTGCCTCTAGGGCGTATTTCCAATAGATGCTAGTGATACTAATTATTCACTTGATAAGGCATCTCTCATTGATGAGAAAAGAAGTTGAAAGCTCAAGTTGAGAGAGGTCTACTTTCTTACATCCAAGGTCCTTGCCATGAGCGTCACCTCCTTCATTCCTTATTGGAACATCTCTACTTGATCACCCATTTGTATCTCCTCCTCTTCTTATTTTTAGCTTTCCCTTGACCTTGAACAATATTTTCTTTGATCACAAGGTCTGTATTGTTCTTCATGCCTTGAGCACTGACACACATCTTCCTAGGGTCATTTTGAAGTTTTCATCGGTCATTAACATTGCAAGAGCATCATCATGAGTGAGTTATTGTATTCCAGTCATTGTTGAATGTGGAAAACAATACTAGCATGAGTCAACCTGATCTACTAAAGGAACTTTTTAGAAAACATACTCATCATCTACCCGCTCTTGCTTGAAGCTTTCAACCCGAGGGCAATGACATTGAGTCTCATGTAGAAATCTTGACGATACTTGTCTTCATTCAACGCAAACAAATCTAGATCACTCTTCAAAGATTGATAGGTTGGAGGTATTGACATCTTAATGCTTGTGTCGTCATTATGTAATCTATTTGACAACATCACATTCTCCCTTGAAGGTGTCATAAAGGCTAATGTGATTGAAGATGAAGTGAGTAAAGACCTTCTATCACACTCCAAATCAAATTTGGATGCGAACACATCATTCATATGCATATCATATAAACAACTGGGGTGGGGTATTATTTGATGAAACGAGGGAGGGAGGGTGAAATGTTGGGCTTTTGGCGCGTTTGGTAGAATGTTTGGCACAAATTTTGGACGCGGGCACGGGGGAAATAACACATCACACACAGTTTCCACCAAAAACCATGTGTGATGAGTGTTCATTTTTTTGCCAGAGTGCATGGTGAGTCTAAATATACAAACTAGTGGTCACCTACATCATTGCATAATTTAAAATCACTTGTTAAATAGGGTACATCAAATAGCCCACAACATAACTCAAACTTATTTAATCGAGATTGCCAACTCTTCAGGCGTGGGTTGCTGACTGGAGCCCGAGTTGGCTGTGACGATTTGTGCGGTGACATCCACGAGCTGGATGTGGGCGGTCGTGACCTGGCCATGTGTGGCCTCCATCAGGGCTACGACGGCCGCTGATACTCCTTGTTTGTTGTCTTTGTTTGCTATCCCCATTGGAGCTTCTTTTGCCACCCTTTCAACTACTGTCGGGGATATACCCCGTGGTGTGATCCGGCCGGAGATATGACCCGGCTGGGACTTGGTGTTTCATTGGTGACCCGACGGACACAGTTAAGAATTGTAAGCCGACGGACACAGTTAAGCATTGTAAGCTGGCGGAAACAGATAAGCATTGTAAGTCGGCGGACACAGTTAAGCATTGTAAGCCGGCACGCAGTTAAGCCAGACAGTTAAGCCAGCAGACAGTTGAGCCGGCAAATAGTTAAGCCAGACAGTTAAGCCAGATGGTAAGCCAGATTGTAAGTCAGATTGTAAGCCAAATTGTAAGGCGGCTTACGTTAACAAGCCCAAGACGTTAAGAAGCCCATGGTAAGACGTCAAAATAGGTTAAGTCCTAATCTGAGTTTGACTCTACATGTAACCCGCCACTTCAACTTATATATTGAGGGGCGGGGCACCCCAAGTGGGGAGAGCAAGAAAATAATCATTAAGGCTAGACAAAACTAGAGGAGAGCCAGATATATGACATCTCCCTCATGAGCATAATGAGACCTAGCCACAAAAGCATGTAGGGCTATTACCGGATGATGTTTCCCAGGGCCCGAAGCTGTCTAAATCCTTGTCTTGTCTGTTGTGTCACTCGTCCCGATCAACCCCTCTCAAGCTATCACATAGATGCGTTGGCCTCACGACTAAGTCCTCACACTAGGACATCTGCCGTGACGTTTCCACGACAGTTGGCGCCCACCGTGGGGCCTGCGCACGGTGGTGTTGAGTTCTTGGAGGAATCTCTCTTAGGGATCGAGAAGTGCGTAATTTTCCGGATAAAGAAACCGGTTTGAAAAGATCCACCGCCGCTTAGTGTTTATTGCTCCGGATTTACGATCGGGCAAATTGAAAGTTCGAGGAAGTTAGGGCGGCGTCTGTGCGTCACCACAAGTCGCCGAGATCGAAAAATCACAAGTCGCCAAGATCAAACAAGAAAATCCATCGAGCATTACAGAGGTCAGCTAAAGCTATGTTCGAGATCGATTGGTACAAAGGTTGTCCTGCGTTGGATCAGTAAAGCATCTACTCAAGGCTACCACTGGAAGCCTGATTGAAGGAATCATAAAATAAAAAATAGATGGATTACTCAAATCGACTACGACCCAGAGAAGGACGGGGAATTAGATTTCACCATGAGTCGACGTAGCCATGAGCCGATGCCTCCGCCGTGAGTCACCAAGTGGCTCCTGAGCCGCCGCCCACGTCTCCCTCTGTAGCAACATCGGTGTCAGCCTGACCTGTCGAGCCTCTCCACAATTGAGGACTGGCCTCAAGTCACTTTTTTACCTTGAGCCGCCCTTGGCCCCAATTCCGTTGCACCGCCGATATTTTCTGCCAAGTATTCCTATGCAGCACCATCGATACTGATCGATCGGGTTTAGGACCGCCTCTGTTTACTTGGGAATAAACTGACCCGCCAGTCGCTTCCCGGCAAGAGGCCACCGTTCAGAGCTACTCCGATAGACCTGCCTTCGAGTCAACTACCGCTCCTCTGCCGGGGTCTTGTCTTCACGTCCACTACAATCAATCAGCCTCGAGTCATCACTGATACAATGAGTCACCACCGGACACTCTGCTCCGTGCCTCGGGTCGGCCGTTCATCTCTTCCAAGTGGCCTTGTCGACTCGCTGCTCCGGTGGCCATATCAAGCCGCCTCATTGAGAAAGCATGTGGCAGGCTAGATTCAGACGAGTTGAAGTTTTCGCCTTCATACGGAACAGCAAGTTGCCGGGTCAAAAATTCTTCAGGAATTCCACTGCAATGTTTTATAATGGCTGGATCAGTATGTTTTCCCATGTGCGTACAATACAGAGGGTTAAATATGTTGGGGCTCCTGCTCTTTGTACCGTACAAGTCCTGTGGGAGTTAAATTGATATTGCTCTCTCAGATCAGACAAAAGACGGTGCAGATTGCGGCCATGCTTCAGGTTCGAGCTCAGAGAATCAATCCAATCTACTGGAGATGGAAACTACAACCATCATAACACAACGCCACCTTGAGTGCATAAGCTGCTAACCCCGGTTTGGCCTTGCCTCTGTCTCAAGTGGTCGCCTTGTGCCACTATGTCGAGCCGCTACCGCTGTCACGGCCTCACTCGTTGCCCGCACCTTGAGCCGCCACACCCTTTCACTGCTGCGGCCCTTGCCTCCGGCCGACTCAGGCTACCCGCGGCCGGTTTACAAATCGCCCCGGCCGAGTCACCTCCACCACTGACTATGACTTGCTGCATCGCCAGTCCGCGATGCAGAACCACGCTACTATGGCTCGACGCCTCGCTGGCCCCGAGTCACCCCGGCCGCCTCTCACCTCACCTCATCAGTCTTGAGCTGCCAATGGAGCATGCCTTACATCTGATCCTATCCATTGCCTCTTGGGTTCAACCTTGAGCCGCTACTGACGCGTTGAGCCGCCCGCCGCAGCCTCACTTTGCCTCCATGTCATGCTCACTGTTGCCGCAGCCAAGGTCACTTTGCCTGTAAGTCGTTGCCGCGGGTGAACCCACCCCCAAGTCGTTGGCCTTGGTGTTGAGCCACCGTCGTTGATGTCGGCGTTCTGGGAACGGGGGTCCCCAGACTTGCCTGCCAGCGGCCTGCGGCGTGGCTCAAGTGGCGGCCCAGTATGGCCCATCTTCATCGACTCAACCTCAAGACCCTCACGAGGGGCCAAGCCTCGTGGGGCGGACGACAGGAAGCTTCCTCAGGAACGGCCTCACCAGGCAGGCTCGCGAGGAGGCGGAAAGATCAAGGCAAGGGTACCTCGCGAGGTGCTCATGACGCAAGCCATGATGATCGAAACCAGGCGGGCGCCGGCCTGCGCAGTGTCCTTGTTTCCTCTTTGGTGCAAAGGGAGCAAGCTCAGACCAAGGCATCAGGCAAAGGCTACCGTTTTGGTGCAACAAGACCAAGACCAGCAGAGCGGCAGGATGGAGGTCATCGTGGAGCCCAAGACGGCGTCATCGTCAGGGCCTTTGGCAGTCGAAGACCAACTTTAGTCAGGATAAGTTGTACTAGATGTTCCCCTTCAAAATAGCCGTTGTTGGCGCCCTTCCCGCTCAATATTTCGGAAGAGGACCAGAGCCTCTATATATAGGACTAGCCACCACAGTAGGAGGCATCTCATCTGGATCTCACCAGAGCCAACAGAGACGAAGCAATTCCTCTCCAAACACACCACCACAAGAACACCCCTCGCGAGGCTGTTCTTCCTTTGTATTGTTCATCATCAGCCCCCGAGGCAATCCACACACCACACACTGGAGTAGGGTATTACACCACAATGGTGGCCTAAACCAGTATAAACCCTGTGTCCCTAGTTTTGGTTCATCTTGCTAGTCTAGATCCTTAGCGAGGCATTGGGACGTGGGTTGGTAGAGGAGAGATCTTCGCGCGCACCCCAGAGTTCGAACCTTAAGGGTCTGCTGGAACCCAAAATCCGACATTTGGCACGCCAGGTAGGGGTCGCGTCCATGGCTGACGCTCGCCGAGCCCGTGCCGAGCATCGAGCTGCTCTCGCTGCCCATGTCGCCAAGACGGCTCCCATCGGTGGGCCTCCCCGTCGTTCCCCATCGCCTGCCGCCCACGCCGCCACCGGCTCGGCGGGGAACGAGCAGCAGGCGTCATTGCTGCATCCCTCGATGCGGTGAGAAGGCCGCACCGCCACCCCGTCGCTGACTCCAGCAGGCTCGCCATCGCACGCTCGCCGTGCTCCTTCGGACGCGCACGCTGCGTTGCTCCTGGCTCGTGAGCTCCTGCACTACCGTCCCATCGACGACCTCTACGAAGAGTGGCTTCCTCACATCGCTGAGCTTGTCAGCGCCGTAGGGGCCTCCCCTGCGCCGTCCCTTTCACTGCATCGTCCTTCGTCCTGCACGGGCAACGCAGCTCCGGAGGCGCCTCCGCCGCCTCCTCCCCAAGAAGGCGGCCTGGCTCCAAGGCGTGCGGCCCCTGGGCAAGACCCACCATGCCCAATGCCCGCGCAGCAAGAAAGGAGCTGCCAAGAAGTCCCTCGCCCTCAAGAAGGCGCTCGCGTGCTCACTGCACCAGCTCGCCATGATCGCATTCCTGCTCCGGTGTGCCAAGACCCCACGCTGCTCCTGGCGGCAGCACGTGGAGACCCCCAGGATCAAGCCCTTCGTCAGCAAAGGACCCCGGTGGCCACCGCAGGCTGCCGCGCCTTCACCGCCGAGCTGCACAGTGTGGCCTGGCCGGACAAGTTCAAGCCTGATCTGCCTCCTCGCTACGACGGCACCGCCGACCCCGCAGAGTTCCTCCAGCTCTATGAGCTAGGCATCAAAGCGGCCAACGGAGACAAAAAAAGTCATGGCGAACTGGTTTCCCATGGTGCTCAAGGATGGTGCCCGCACCTGGCTCCTGAACCTGCCTCCCAGCACGATCTCCTCTTGGGATGAGATGCGCACCCGCTTCATCGCCAACTTCCAGGGCACTCACGACTGGCTCCTTGCCATGAGCGACCTACACCGCATCAAGCAGCAACCAGGAGAGACCCTGCAGAAGTACATGCAGCGCTTCAACAACGCTCGCCTCATGATCCCTAGGGTGACTGAGGAAGCCATCATCTTAGCCTTCTTTGATGGCATCCGTGACATCAAGATGAAGGAGCTGGCGATCCACAAAGATTTGGGTACCTCTCTGGAGCTGTTCAACTTGGCGACCAAGTGCACCAGGGTTGAGGAGGGATGCCTCTCCCTCCTCGAGCTTCCAGCCGCTAATCCTAAAGAGAAGAAGTCCAAGGCCAAGGATGTGAAGTGCAAGGGAGCAGTTGTGCTTGCAGCTGAGCCAGACACCAAGCGCGGCAGAGATCAGCCAGAGTCGTCCAAGGGCAGCCGGTACTGCGTGTACCACGACCTTCACACTCACAACACCAACGAATGCCAAGAGCTCAGGGCCATGCGAGATGGACGTGTCGGCCGACGCCCCGAGCGCAGCGATTGCGGCTATGGCCGGGGAGGAGGAAGAGGTGGAGGACGATGGGAATATCGTGGCCCCTGCCAAGGGTGGCGTGACCGCCCTCGCGAGGACCGCTGGCGGGACCAGCCTCGCGAGGGGGCTTGGAGGGATCAGCCTCGTGAGGATCGCCCGCAAGGCAACGCAGGCCTCCCTCCTCTGCCACCGCCTCCAAGGAGGAATGAAGACTAGCATCAGGACGAGGGGGATGGGGGCTTCCAGTGGCATGTATCTTTCCCAAGTCGCGTGGGTCTGTCCTTGCGGCATGTATCTCTTCTGCTCATGTCTTTAGTTTACCTTGCTGGGGGCGCCCCTCGGGCTGCATTATCCCCAAGCCGCTTGGCCTGACCCAGTGGCATGTATCTTTCCCGCATTTATCTAGGTCGTGTGCCTTGCACGTTCGACCCGTTATGATTATCGTTTGTTGCCTACCATGGGCCCCCTTTCTCCTTCATGCTAACCGCTTGCACGTTAAAAGGGGGGCACCTGAGCATCGCGACTCATGGGCTCTTACTGGCTCTCCAGCCCTCACCTCCTGGCCTTGTCCACGGCATCGCGACCTGGCATACCAGCGACGGCTGAGCTCGCTCGAGGGCCGGGACCTGAGGACGTAGAGCATTGGCATCTAACTGATCTTGCATGAACGTACCACCAACAAAGGCCCAGAGCCAGGCGCAACACGCCTTGAGGTAGGGCCCCGTGAGTCCTGCGCTGGCTCACGGGTGCCTAGATACACCTCATCTAACCCTACCGTGCCGGCCACATGTCAGGGTGGGGCTGTACACGTCCCAGGGGCTCCTCACGGAGGGGAGCCCCCCTCCCACGCACAAGTGGAAGCACCATGCTCCGTGCTGGCTGATGACACTGCCGAGGAGCGGCTATACCCGTATACATACGAAAGCGCTATGCTCCGCGTTGGTGATAAACAACTGAGGGGGGCCCACGGCTGCATCAACCTCAGGGAGCCCAGAGCTTAGTGTCCGGCCCTATTGTAACGCCTCCCCTCGGGAGCACCACGCGAGGGGGCTGGACACGGGGGCTGCGGCTGGGCCACGCCTGAGCGCACGCCACCCAGCCAGGTCCCTCGGACCTGATCGTCGCACGCCTCTCCCCAAGCAGAGCCAAGGTATGAAGACCGTTTGAGCATCAAGGGGGACTCCTGAGCATCACGACTCAGGAGACTAACTGGTCACGTAGCCCCTCACCCCTTAGTTACGAAAGGCTAACGGCGGCTGAGGTATGCGCGGGGCCAGGCCCTGCCGACGTAGAACGACCAGTCCACTCCTACACCCCCCTTCCCTATTTGTTGTTCGCGCATCAAGGGGGACTCCTGAGCATCACGACTCGGGAGCCTAACTGGTCATGTATCCCCTCACTCCTTGGTTTCGTCCTGGTTTCCGGACGGGGCTAATGGCGGCTGAGGTATGCGTGGGGCCGGGCCCTGCCGACGTAGAACACAAAGCAAATAGGGGCAAAACTGCAAATTCTTGCAGATTCAGAAGCAAATATTACAGACCATAGGTTGTTTCCACAATGCCAAACACAAGTTTAAACGCCTCCACGAGGCATGGTGCATGTTGCAGGATTTAAAACAGGATAGAAGCCGTGAAGAGGTCACTTTTTGGCAGCACCGTCACTTGTGGTGGGGTCGTGCTGGGCACCTCCACCTCCTGAAGCCGCGGAGCTGGTAGCACCTCGCTTGGGCCTGGTGCTGAAGGCGCGGAACTTCGCCAGCAAGGCCTCTGCTCGGCCCTTCATGGCCTTGGCAGCAGCGGCGGCAAGCTCGCCGCTCACAGGTTCCAGCAGGCTGTCCAGGTCGGCGTTGGTGTCGTGAAGGTAGACGTGGCTGAGGACGTGCGTCAGTGCTGTGGAAGAAAGGACATGCGATTCGTCCTCAACCGTGGGGCCGATGCCGTTGGTGACATCTTCAAGCGCCTGGACCAAGAAGGGAAGCAGCTTGGCGGGACCGTCCAACTTCAGCACCGCGCGAGCTTTCAGCGCCGCGCGAGCTTTCCCCTCCAACTTCACGAAGGCCACCCGATCCTCAGCCAAGACCTTCGCCTTGGCGTCCAACTCGACTCTCTCCGCCTTCAGTGCCTGCTTCAGCATCTCCAGCCGGCCGTGATCGGTCGAAAGCTCAGCATTGCGATCCCTGACGGCAGCCTCCCGAGCCGTCATCTCCTCCTCCTTCTCCTGGCGGCCCCGGACCTCCTTGGCAAGCTCGTCATGCAGACCTTGCTGCTCGTCCTCCAGCGCCTTGCAGCGGCTCCGGACATCTGTGGCATCACCCAAAGCTGCGTCGCGAGTGGCCTTGGCCTGGGAAGTGGCTTGCTTCTCCTTCTCGAGGGCCGACACAGCCTGGCTCAGCGCCGCTCGGACAGAGGCGTCAGAGCGGACCCGACCAGTGACCAACTCCAGGCGCTCGGCCACTAGGCGGGGTCGGCGCCTTGGAGATCTTCTCATAGCCGACCCAGCTCGCCAGCAGCACGATCCAAGACGGTGGAAGGGGTCGGCGAGATGGCAGCCGGATAAGATGGCAGCGTAATCAGAACGTCAGGCATTGGGGCCTTCTGAGCCTCGGCAACCTCGACGACAGCATCAAGCGCGGATGCCTCTGGAGTCGCCAGGACCACGGGGGCTGGGTCCACGCCAGTGCGCCCCTCCTGGCCTCACGAGGATGACCGAGTAGGGGAGGCACGAGCCTCGCTGCCTCTTTTTCCCATAGACGAAGGTGCAGCCCCGGCAGGTGAGCTTGCCCCAGGCAGGGCCGCCGAGGCCCCTTTCAACATTTTCGCCATAGGCGGTGGCCTAGTCAAAGGAATACATACGTCAAGCCTTGGCGAAGGAAACAGGAAGCAAAGCAGAAGTCGAGCACTTACTGGTCGGCATTCGCGGGCTCAAGCAGCCTCCGACCAAACTTGAAGCCTAAAAGCCTCCTGCGGGGATCAGCCTCGGGAGGTCCGGAAGCAGAGGACGCGTCAGAGGGGCTGGAGCTGGCTTCAGGCAGCCCCAGGGCCAGAGTAGACCCTCGGGAGATCAACCCCCTCATGTCCTTCCTTGGGACTAAGGGAGGGTCCTCTCCCCCTCGCTTGGCGCCGGCCTCATCGTCATCCGGCATGGAACGGAGGGCTCTGGACCTACGCCAAGGGGAGGTCTCACCTGTCCCCTCAGTGGTCGCTTCGGAGTCGCGCTCTTCCTCCTCCTCCTCCTCGTCTTCCTCCTCCCCCTCGATGGAGGCGTTGGAGGACAAGTCCACCATTTCCATTGCCTCCAGATCCTCAGGAGCTTCCGCCGGCATCAGACCGTCCCCGTTGAAGGTGGGCATGGCGCTCACTACTAGCTCCCAGTCATCGCGAAGGGACAAGGGGACCAGAGCGCCATCCGGGCTCGCTGCGTCTTCCCCAACCAGGGAACGGAGGGCCGCAGCCAGGTCCTCATCGGCCAGGGCCTCAGAGCTCACACGGAGGACGGTGTCTGCATCCCCGAGCCTCCACAACGGGCGCGAGTGCGCCTGAAGTGGAGCCACCCGGTGCACCAAGAACTCCCTTAGGAGCATGGCCCCAGTCAGCTTTGCCGCCCCCAAGTTGCCCGGCCTCAGGTCCGCATTCATCTTCTTCAGCACCATCTTCGCCCGACGGTCGTCAAGCTCCGCGCGAGACCATGCATCGACGGCCTTGGGCTGCCCCGTAGGCAGCGCCAGTCGGGGTTGGATGTGCCCGACATCCACCATGACCCACTTGCTCTAGAAGCCTTCGATCCTCTTCCCCGTCTTTAATATGGCGTTGGATTTGGAGTATGCAACAAAGCTTGCACATGCGGTGATGTGGGCACCAGAAACTTGGAGGGAGAAGAAATGGCGCAGCAGGGCCACTAAGGGCATCACCCCAACGTGAGCCTCACAATAGTAGGCGAAAATCGCCAGGAGAAGGACAGAGTTGGGGTGGAGATGCAGGGGGTGCAAGTTGTATTGGCGAAGAACAGCAAGGAAAAACTCAGAAAAAGGAGGCACCAGGCCAGCGATGATGGCGCTCATGAAGAGCGGGTAGAAGGTGATCCCCTTGCCTTCTGGCTGGGCGGAGCCGGGCTTGAGCACAGTCGCCCCCTCGTGGCCCTGCGCCATCGTCATCAAGCGCGTGAGGGCGAGATTCTTCTCTGATGTATTCGGGGGATCCAGAGCCGGCGAGTACCAGGCCAGTGGGGCCCCGGCCGGGGTCTTGCGAAGCGCCATTGCTCGTCGGAGGCGAGAGATTGACACAGATCTGGAGGATTCCAGAGGCGAAGAGGAGAAGAGCGAGAAAGGGGATCTGGAGAAAGACGGAAGAGAGCAAAGAAGGTAAGCCTGACCCTAGCCAGCCCTTTTGTCAGTTGGGTAGTTGCCAAGGCGTCGTGGGGAAGCAGAGACGCCCACGTCCAATCAACCGCCACGCGGCACCCAATGCCGCAGGCTGTTGGGGGCCCGCGGCGCTTCACACTTGCCCCTTCGCTTCTTTGCTAAGCCAAGTCCGAAAGTGCCTTGGGCCCGGGGGCTACTGTCGGTGTTCTAAGAATAGGGGTCCCCAGACTTGCCTGTCTGCGGCCTGCGGCGTGGCTCAAGTGGTGGCCCAGTATGGCCCATCTTCATCGACTCAAGCTCAAGACCCTCGCGAGGGGCCAAGCCTCGCGGGGCGGGCGATAGGAAGCTTTCTCAGGAATGGCCTCACCAGGCAGGCTCACGAGGAGGCGAAAAGATCAAGACAAGGGTACCTCGCGAGGTGCTCATGACGCAAGCCATGACAATCGAAACCAGGCGGGCGCCGGCCTGCGTAGTGTCCTTGTTTCCTCTTTGGTGCAAAGGGAGCAAGCACAGACCAAGGCATCAGGCAAAGGCTACCGTTTCGGTGCAAAAAGACCAAGACCAGCAGAGCAGTAGGATGGAGGTCATCGTGGAGCCCAAGACGGGGTCATCGTCAGGGCCTTTGGTAGTCGAAGACCAACTTTAGTCAGGATAAGTTGTACTAGATGTTCCCTTCAAAATGGCTGTTGTTGGCACCCTTCCCGCTCAATATTTGGGAACAGGACCAGGGCCTCTATATATAGGACTAGCCACCACGGTAGGAGGCATCTAATCTGGATCTCACCCAAAGCCAACAGAGATGGAGCAATTCCTCTCCGAACACACCACCACAAGAACACCCCTCGCGAGGCTGTTCTTCCTTTGTATTGTTCATCATCATCCCCCGAGGCAATCCACACACCACACACTGGAGTAGGGTATTACACCACAATGGTGGTCTAAACCAGTACAAACCCTGTGTCCCTAGTGTTGTTCATCTTGCTAGTCTAGATCCTTAGCAAGGCGTTGGGACGTGGGTTCGTAGAGGAGAGATCTTCGCGCGCACCCCAGAGTTCGAACCTTAAGGGTCTGCCGGAACCCAAAATCCGACAGTTGAGTCACCCCGGCCTCACTCCAAGTCACTTCAGCCACCTTCAAGCCGCCATGGCCCTTGCCAAGCCGCCGGTCCTCATCATCGAGGACGTACCTATGAGCCCCTGCTGTTTTGGTTGCAGGCGCGGCCTCAATCTGCTGGCTGCCTCCGAGTCGAACTGCTACTGCCGCAATGCACCATCGCCCGGGCCTCGTACTAACCCGCCCAAGGTTGACCTCGCCACTTGAGCCGCAGTCCAGCCGGCCTCGCTGCGACAGTCACGCACCAGCTCCCCCACCAAGTTACTGCACCAAGCTTCACCTGGTCAGCTCTGCACCTTGCCTCTGAGCCGCTGCAATGCATGCCTTGCGTCGGTTCTAATGCTCCCCCGCGTGATTCTGTTGTCGCACCGGGTCAAACCGGCCACGCTTGCAAGCTGCCCTCATCGGCAGGCCTAAGTCGCCCCTGCGACCCTGCTTCGCTGTCCGTGAGCCGCCATCAGGGCCTGTGTCCGCGGCCTTACTTCAGCTTTGAATCGCTGCGCCCGAGAGCTGGGCCGTCTTGCAAATTTAAGTCACCCTGCTAAGTTTCCGTCACTGCACTGAACCACCTCTATTACGGCGGGCCTGCGTCGGTTACTTCTGCTGCCTTCATGCCGAGTTGCCTGAGCCACCGTCGCTGGTTTTGATTTCTGGTGCAACGCTGCTCAAGCCACCGTTTCGTCAAGACACCGCAATGGCCTCGCCCCGAGCCGCCCAGCTGCCCTCGTTGGAGTGGCCATGAGCCGCCCACAACCACTGTTGCCTTGCTTCCAACGCGACCCGCTCGCCCCTTGCTGACCTTGTTTTCACCTCGAACAGAGGGGTGTTACCACCTCTGCCTATGAGTCGCCTCGCCAGAACTACCGCAAACCGCCTGCAACAGTGTGTTCCGCACCAACTACCTTCGCCTTGAGCTGCCGCACCCCCGGCGCTATTTCAGCCCCGCGCCTCCAGGTCTCTCTATGTTGAGCCGCCGCAGGAGAGCTGCCTTAAACCTCTGGGCCTTCCCGCGTCAAGCCACCGCAGGAGAAGCCACCTTGTGCCGCCAGCTGCCTCGCCTCCCTAGCAACTCGCCTCACTTTGCCTTGTCGCAAAAACTTCCTGAGTTGCGGCTTGTTCTGCAGAGGTTCAGAGAGTAACAGGTCAAAAAAATCACAAATGACCTGGAAGATCTATTCTGAGTCGCCCGGTGCCGTTCTTTAAGCCGCCACCTCTACCATCGATGCTGCAACCCTCCGGCTGATGATTTTCATAAGACATATCAGGTGAAATCCATCCTATAGAATTTTTATTTACACATTTTTTCAAGAACAATTACTCTCGTTTGTGCAAATTCTTATGCAGAATTCATAATTGCAAACGAGACCATCAAAACTTTGGCCCTTGTATACATCGGACGGATCAATGGACAGGGTCATTTACAACCCGCCAAGATTCAACATATCCCAGCAATCTACTAGTCATATCATGGTCAAGCATTGAGAGTCTCAAGCCAACTCCTCGAGTAGTCTTAAGACTCGGGGGCTACATGGACATGGCTCAATTAATGTTGCCAGTTTAAAGGTCATCAGAAAAAATTCCAGCTCAAGAAGAATTTATCTCTCGCAAAGCTCGAGTTCTCAAACATAGGTACCCTGCTTCAAAGACCAATTGGGGGAAGGTCGTATTCAAATCATGCTATTAACCCCTTTTGGCTGGCTTCCTGGTCGTATTCGAACCACAGCCGCAAACATTTTGATCATTTGGGGGCTTGGTCGTATTCGAATCACAGCTCTAACCCCTCTTGGTCCAGCTTACTGATCGTATTTGAATCATAGTTGTCAAACGCTTTAAGTTCATTTGGGGGCTTTCTGTTCAAACATAGGTGTATTCACCAAAGAGAACATAGCTGTCGGTACCCTCTTGATCGGTGCAATGCCAACACTTCAAGGTCACTGGGGGCTTCTTGATCGTATTCGAATCATAGCTGTCGGTACCCCTTTGATCGTCGCAATGGAAAAAACCATCTAGGGGCTTCCTGATCATATTCGAATTATAGCTATTAACCCTTATGGTCCGGCTTCCTGGTCGTATTCGAACCATAGCCTCATTTTTTTGCATTTGGCTTGAGTTTTTGAAGTTTTTTCCGGTTCTTCTTGATATTATCATGCCTTTGGTCTAAAGTGATCCCGGCCATGTAGCCTTTAATCTCGCAGCTCATATTTGAAGCATACCCATGGTTTCTATTACCCGGCTTAATGAGAGGCGACAAGCCGCCCATACATAATGATATCAAGCACTTGGAAATATTGGCTTCTCAAGCTTTGGGTGCTCACCCTTACTGCACAGGTATCCTAAACCGGCAGTACGATTCAATATCACAGGAATTGGTTTTCAAATCGGGTTATATTATTCAAATCTTTAATAGCCAACATGGCTGGATTTTTATTATGGTTATCAATAGCCAATATTATGATGGAGGTCTTCAAAGTCGCTTCAGCGCAATGGTTATTATTTTATTAATGGACATGATTTATTTTTACAATGGAGGGAATAGTCCCGAGTCGCTGCAGGTTTACGACCCGACACTTGGGGGCTACATTATTCAAATTTAGATTACATCAAATATGCAAGTCCCATGTCACTGCCAGCATGCACCATGGCACTTGGGGGCAAATATAAAGTCATTTTTTGATCAACTTATTGAATACCCAACTCATCACATTGTAATGAGCCGGCCCTTGGGGGCTACCAATTGCTCCTGTCAAAAATTCAAGGTACGCAAGCCTCAGTCCATTATATTGAAAGATCCACTACTCAGTTGGTAGAGTACAAAGCTCTTAACCTTATGGACGTGGGTTCAAGCCCCATGGTGGAGATTACATCATAAGATGTTATTATCAATGAATTATATACAAAGTCCCAGCTCAGTATTATCTTACTGAGCCGGCCCTTCAGGGCTACACGTTGCTGCTCAAGTCTACATGATCATATTTACAAAGTCCATGCTCATTATTTCATAATGACCCGGCACTTGGGGGCTACAAGCGATATGAATATAATGGAGGTATATTTTCAAGTTTGATGTTAGCGACAATTATAACCCGGTGCTATCAACATTTACAAACCAGATATTTTGGCAATGATAAATTGGCAAGTTCTACATCTTCAAGCCGGCGAAAAATCAGATGAGTATTTCAAGACCAATATTATTTGTTAAGCATTGGGAGCTGAATCAAATGAATTATTCTTCAGAATATTTTTTCTATGAGAAACCAATGTCACCAAATTGATTATGAAGCTGGCCTATTGACCCGAATTTTCTAGAAGAAGGAAATACCAAGGAGTTAAGGATGATCAGATGCCAGCTTACAAGAGTTCTTAACCCGGAGCATAATCTGTCAAAATTGTTCTTGTGTTTGTTTTACAGGATCAGTTTAACATGGATAAATTCAAATTAAACTGGGGGCTAATGTCGGGGATATACCCCGCGGTGTGACCCGGCCGGAGATATGACCCGGCTAGGACTTGGTGTTTCATTGGTGACTCGGCGGACACAGTTAAGCATTGTAAGCCGGTGGACACAGTTAAGCATTGTAAGCCGGCGGACATAGTTAAGCATTGTAAGCCGGCGGACACAGTTAAGCATTGTAAGCCGGCAGACAGTTAAGCCACACAGTTAAGCCGACAAACAATTAAGCCGGCAAACAGTTAAGCCAGACAGTTAAGCTAGACAGTTAAGCCAGATGGTAAGCCAGATTGTAAGTCAGATTGTAAGCCGGATTGTAAGCTGGCTTACGTTAAGAAGCCCAAGATGTTAAGAAGCCCAAGACGTTAAGAAGCCCATGGAGAGAAGCCCATGGTAAGACGTCAAAATAGGTTAAGTCCTAATCCGAGTTTGACTCTACATGTAACTCGCCCCTTCAACTTATATAAGGAGGGGCGGGGCACCCCAAGAGGGGAGAGCAAGAAAATAATCGTTAAGGCTAGACACAACTAGAGGAGAGCCAGATATATGACATCTCCCTCATGAGCATAATGAGACCTAGCCACAAACAGTATGTAGGGCTATTACCGAATGATGTTTCTCGGGGCCCGAAGTTGTCTAAATCCTTGTCTTGTGTGTTGCGTCACTCGTCCCGATCAACCCCTCTCAAGCTATCACATGGATGCGTTGGCCTCATGACTAAGTCCTCACACTAGGACATATGTCATGATGTTTCCACGACAACTACTACAACTGCCCTTTCGGCTGCCGCATCCGCCTTGTCAGATAAGTTGGTCGCGGTCAGGGAGGTTGTGGCCACGCCCATGGCATCTGCGGTCGCATTCGATTCGCACTCTTCAGCTGAAGTTTCACTTACAAAGCGGAACCACATCCCCATCTTTGCCCGGTGATGATTGAACAGTACAATGGGATTAGGGAGCGAGTGTGGAACTCTGGATGATGCGCCAACGCTCGAACTGATGTACAGTCGATGAAGCTTCTGGCGTAAGCCATATAGGAGATGCCCATAGATATTTTGCACTACATCGCAAAGGATTCATGTCCATAAACTATGTGTGATGTACTTGATCTTCATTTTGATTTGAAAGACAAGACGAAGATATAGTCGCTACTCTTTTCTCGCCTTGAATTTTCTTCTACATACAACAAACACTGGTACACATCGGTGCTATACAAACGGTTTTAAACCCCTTTCCGCGACGGCATTTGGAACCATCGCCAAGTGAGTGTGGGCGATGGGGGGTCCTTCCCACACGACCTAGAAACCGTCGGGGATAGGCCCTCCTGGCACACAAGCTGGCTCGTGTGCGATCGAGCGAGTCATGGAAACCCAATTGTTTCCGTTTGTATGTACATCCCACACGGTGAATCCCAGAAAAACATTTCCGTTCATATGTATATCACACACAGTCAATCCAAGGAGTACGTTTCCGTTCTTATGTACATCCCAAACGATTAGGCCGCTATAGTCGTGTGAAAAAGGTGGATATCAACATTTAATCTGTCGATATGTTTGTGATAGGTACGTTATCGCACACGATTTAAGAATGTAAAATATGTGTGGTGCCTCTACTAACACCAATGTGTACATTTCCGTAACTGTGCGATTGGTATTCCTATCACACACGCACACTGGTTTGAAACGTTTGCCATATTACCATGAATTGCACACGCGTATGACACGAAACCGTGTGTGCGTCCGAAGGGCATTGCAAACGTTTCACGTCAAAGAACCGTCTGTTTTCTTTTTTCATCGCACACGCTGTTTTCTTTCTAACCTTGTGCACATTATTTTATTCACTCCTGCAGAATTTTTTTTGGCTGTAATTTATTATTCAAATTGGAATTTTTGAAATATGAAACGTGCAATTCAAATTCTCAGCACAATAGTTCAACAACGAATCCATAAATAAAATTATCAGTACAATATGTTCAGTAATTACACGATTAGACAACACTTAACTATGATGAACCACAATATTTACAGGTGGTAAAGGTGAAGAGACAAGTGTAAATCATTTTGACTGCCGATGTTGTTGAAGAAGCGGAATGCCCATAATGTGCCTTCCTGCATGCCATAGGCACGAAAAACTTTTGTGCAACCCCTTGTGACGATCGCCCGCTCATCCTTCACCGCCTTCAGGAAGACTTCTACAGCATTGTCATGGTAGCATGAATTATATACTTTAACCTTAGTTGCCTCCACTCCGGTCATGTAGTTTGCAAGGTAATCATCAGTAAATAGCTTTAGAAACCACTGAAAAGAGAAAAATATCAGATCATGAGGTCTAATAGAGTAACCAGTAAATGTTAGAAGCAACCAGTAAATGTTAGAAGCTAAATGAGATTGCACAAATGATGTAAAATACAACTACCTACATTCCTAAGTACAAGTATTTTTAGAGATTTCAATATGAACTACATACGGATGTATATAGAATTATAGATATAGTTTAGATTAGAATCTAGATTCACTCATTTTGCTCCTTATGTAGTCTATATTGGAATCTCTAAAAATATTTAAATTTAGGAATAGATGGTGTATAAGACATGGGATGCAGCTAACCTCGATGGCAAACAACAGCATCCCCCATTGTAGCCCTATGTAAGTACATGGAAAGCCAATGTTAAGTACAACAGGGTTAACATCCACCAAAAATAGCAAATGGTAATAAAATGGCAGCATCTGTAGTGATATCTTCATTGCGAAAGAGTAGCACGGTAGCAAAGTGATGGATTAAAAAATGGATTCAACTGTTAATTGCAACAGGCTTAAAAGCATCCTAATTCATGTTTTGTAAGTTTGTAGCAATTGAAATACAACTATTTAAAAATGGATACAACTGTTAATTGCAACAGGCTTGATGGCCATTGAAACCGGTACTGATAAAAATGCAATTGGCAGAGTTAAACATCACAAGGCAGGTGCTGCCAGAGCAGATAATGGCCCAATTGTCTATAAAAAGGTAGGGGAACTAGCTAAAACATGTTAGGCATGTTTACTACAAGATGCTTAAGACATCAACCGTACAAAACATAGCCATTAATTGCAACTGGTATTGGTAAGATTGAACTGGTGAGTTCATACTTGGTAAGTCGTGAGAGGTACTTGCTGGGGCACTCCATCTTGGCCAGAGCCCGTCCAAAGTCAGCAGCGGCGGAGGGAAGCTCTTCCTCCGGGTCAAAGCATGGATCAGTGCCCCTGACATGTGTACCTACAAGAAGCAAGTAAATTTTAGAAGCCAAACTGCAATTGCACAAATGATGTAAAATACTATAAGACATGGGATGCAGCTAACCTCGACGGCAAACAACAGCATCGCCCGTTATGGCCTTGCATAAGTACATGGATAGGCATGTTAAGTACAACAGGGTTAGCATCCACCAAAAATAGCAAATGGGCAGCATCTCTAGTATATCTTCATTGCGGAGAGTAGCATGGTAGCAAAGTTTGTTCCTGGTATTGGTGAAATTGAACTGAACAGTTAATACTTGAACATCACACACTGTGTAGTACTGAAATAAACAAGGCACGAACATGCTTAATACATCAACCACACAAAACATAGCCATTGCAAGTGGTATTGGTAAGATTTAACTGGTCAGATCATACATGTTAAGTCCTGGGGGGTAATCGTCGGGCCACTTCTTCTAGGCCAGAGCCTGCACCATGTCGGCGGTGGTGGAGGCGAGGTGTTCCTCCGGGTCAACATGCACAGCGGCCATCGCGCCATGGACCGGCATCATCTCCTCGACCTCTACGTGATATGTGGTTGGGCTTGCGCGGCGATGCTCTAGAGGTAGGGACGGTGGGGATTTGGAGGCATGAGGATGTTTCGTAGGCGCCATTTAAGCAATCAGGCCATGGACATGATAGAGATTGGTGGTTACCTGACTGGATCCGAGTAGAACATAGATGTGATTGGAGCTGTGGTTGCGGCGGCGGCGGTTTGAGCTGCCAGTAGGGGGAGCTGCGGGGGGCGTGGGAGGGAGGGGGGAGGTGGGGGAGATACTAAGGAAATTTGATGGGTGGGGATGTGGTTGGAGGAATAAATTCTAAAATCGCGCGCCTAATGATAATTTTGCTACGAAACTTGAAACTTGGGTGGGGGAAACACACAACACAGACGAAGCGTGTAAAATACTTGTGTGCAAGAAAACAGAAAATTGGCAGTTCCCGTCTTCAAAAAAAATGTACAGGTGTAGTCGATTTATTTTGGTCAAGCAAAAAAACCGTGTGTTTTGTGATCTTCTAATGATTAACGCAAAAAAGCACCCACGGCCACACATGCTAATCATCGCTCAAAGCCCTCAAAGGATGCTCATTGTACGTTAATACTACAAACTTAAAGTACTACTGGTAATTTGCTCTAATACTACAAACTTAAACTACTTCTCACATGCTGCCATGGGGGCATGGTGGCCAGACGCCAGTGTTCTCCTTCCCGGCCTTGTAGGCGACAGCCAACCGTGCTTCGATCTCCGCCAAGCTCTCCTCATCACGGCGTGCGGCCTCTTCTTTCTTGCGGCGGCGAGACTCTCTTTTATTGACTGCTTTCTGCCTTTTCCGATCCTCCTGTACGGCTTTGGCCACCTCTAAATCCACCGCCCATTCGGCCATGGCAGCCTCAAAGTCCGCCCACATAAAGGTGTGGCCGCCGGTGGCGATGAACTCGTAGCGCCAAGATGTCGTCGTTTCCATACCATGTGTGCAGTCGTAGGCGGCGATGAACGCGGCGCGGTGGGATGCCATCACTTCCTTACCGGTTACTATGTGTTGCAGTGCCATGAACGACGCTTGGAGAGAGCTCTAGGACGGAGGGGCAGGCAGCTGTATAGTGCGGTGGTTTTTAAGAGCTCAATGACAAACGACAAAGGAAATTTGGCTTCCCTTACAATTTTGCTCGTTCATTATCGCATACGGTTCATCTCGGTTGCTTCCGGAAACAGTGTGCGCTGAGGCTATTGTGTGTTGCGCGTTATGATTGGCCGGAACCCCAGCCACGTGGATCATCCGTGTGCATTGTAGGATGCGCCATGATCGAACGGCAATCCACGTCCCTCACATCACATCCGTGCAGCTGTAGCTGGATTGGATTTATATGCGCCAAATGCCTAGAAAATGCACATAATCCCTTAAATATGGTAAATGAGCCCGAAAAAATGCCAAATTCGAACATGGTGATTTGCAGGGTGTATGTTCTTCGTAAAAAAAACTCCAGGGCAAAAAACAACGAAAATTTGGATTCCCCTTCTATCTTGGTGATTTCCCTCTCGAAAGCATGGAACTTCCCCGTCGATGGTTCGATTTATGAAGGGCGTGCATGATGACATAAGCCAAACCTTATCAAATTTTCACCAGGGCATGGTGAGGGCATACCATGGCACCATTCCAAGCGTCATGTTTTTCAATCATTTATTTCATTTTTTCTATAGTTGAAAACTCAATAAACAAACGTTTGTGGTTGACTATTGCCACACATTTCATCGAAATATCTGTCCATTCCTTGTAAAAGGCATGAGAATTTACTAAATGGCATGAGCATCATTTTCCAAAACGTTCTTGTGCACCCTTTCATGCACCGATTGTTTGAACTTGAATTATATGCATTAATGCCTAGAAAATGCACATAATCCCCTAAATATGGTAAATGAACCCAGAAAAGTGACAAATTTGAACGTGGTGATTTGCAGGGTGTATGTACATCTTAGAAAAAAACTCATGGACAAAGGACAAAGGAAATTTGGACCCCCTTCAATCTTGGTGATTTCCCTCTCGAAACCATGAAACTTCCTCAGTGATGGTTCGATTTATGAAAGGCGTGCATGACGACATAAGGATAACATTCTAAAATTTTTACCAGGGCATGGTGAGGCCATACCATGGCACCACGCCGGTCGTCATGCTTTTCAAGCATTTATTTCATTTTTTGTATACCCAGTAAATGACGCATTTATGGTTGACTATATATTGCCACACATTTC
The DNA here is from genome assembly GCF_018294505.1 of Triticum aestivum. Classification (NCBI taxonomy): domain Eukaryota; kingdom Viridiplantae; phylum Streptophyta; class Magnoliopsida; order Poales; family Poaceae; genus Triticum; species Triticum aestivum. The sequence continues at coordinate 403,379,862 of NC_057807.1, forward strand.
CTCAAAATATTTGTCTGTTCCTTGTAAAAGGCATGAGAATTTACTAAATGGCATGTGGATGGTTTTCTAGACCGTTCTTGTGCACCTTTTCATGCATCGATTGTTCAAATTTGAATTATGTGCATTAATGCCTAGAGAATGCAAATAATCCCGTAAATATGGGAAATGAACACGGGAAAGTGTCAAATTTGAACGTGGTGATTTGCGGGGTGTATGTTTATCGTAGAAAAAATTCATGGATGAAAAAAAAACAGGGCAAAAAACAAAGAAAATTTGGATCCCCCTTCAATCTTGGTGATTTCCCCCCTCGAAGCCATGGAACTTCCTCGGTGATGGTTCGATTTATGAAAGGTGTGCATGACGACATAAGGAAAACATTCTCAATTTTTTACCAGGGCACGGTGAGGCCAAACCATGGCACCACGCCAGGTGTCATGTTTTCCAAGCATGTATTTCATTTTTGTATACATTAATTCCGGGTTTGTTTGGCCTTTATAATACATCATTTGAATTTCTGGGAATTTAATGTGCATAATTCAAATTTGAACTACAAGCACATGCTCCAGTGCACCAAAGTTGGTTGAAAAATCACATGTGTGACCTTGGGTGAATTTCTAGGTCCCATGCAAGAAATGGGAATGAAATCCAAACATCTGGGCGTCGTGGCTCGGCCGGGAAAATTGAGAAACTTGGTTTTTTAATTCATGTAAATCCAAAACACGCATGAAAATAATGAAACTTGGCATGGTGGCATGACATGGCACCAACATGTTGCGGTAATTTTTTGGATGAATTTATACAAGCTTTGGTATAAGCTGCTTGCAAATCGGAGCTTATCTCAAGAAGGCTCGTGGTTCCAAGGGGGAACATGTCACCTCCGTGTGCGAAGCGACATACGTACATGTACTGCCTTCTCCCGCCTTAATTTATTTACACGGGTAGATTAGACCAAATAGAAGTATCGTTCTAAACTTTGGAATTATTCCGGGTTTGTTTGTCCATTTTTGTACATTAATTGAATTTCTGGGCATTTAATGTGCATAATTCAAATTTTAACTACAAGCACATGCTCTAGTGCACCAAAGTTGGTTGAAAAATCACATGTGTGTCCTTGGGTGAATTTCTAGGTCCCATGCAAGAAACAAGAATGAAATTCAAATATCTGGGTGTCGTGGCTCGGCTGAAAAGATTGAGAAACTTCATTTTTTAATTCTTGTAAATCCAAAACACGCCTGGAAATCATGAAACTTGGCATGGTGTCATGACATTGGCACCAATATGTTGTGGTAATTTTTCTATCCGATTTGCAAAGGCGCACACATTAAAAATCAACAAAGTCATTTTAGAACAAGTGTTGTCACGTTACAAATCGGAAACACAACTATTATTGAAACCGTGGGTGTTCTACTTACCAATTACGTGCTACCATATGTCCCTTTTTTATTGGCTAGGAGGTGTCGTGCGGGGTAGCTATTTGAGTACGGGAGGTGTGCGATCAAACCCCTGCGCGTGCTCATCGGGAGGAGAGCCCTTTGACCTCTATCCGCTGCGCACCTCCCTCCCAACGTCTCCATTAATGGCCCCCGAGCCCCTGTTTCACGGCGTGGCTATGTCTCACTGGATTGAGATTTAAGAGGGAAAAGTGAAAATCTAAAAAGATAGTTTTGCGCGGATCTTACATCAAGATTCGACGGACCTATATAGCATCGACTGCGACTTATCGCAAGCATGATGAATATAAGGACGATGACAGTGGATACTAATTGTCTTGCATATCTAGGAAGATAACTAAAAAAGCCACATGCAGCTATGCCTGAAATACAAAAGGGCAAAAGAAGAAGGAAGACACATACAATGATCTGGCTCGCTGATCTCTACTTTCTTGATGCGCTGCAGGTCATGGAGACTAGTTCTCGCCGCGAACAGCGATGATCTCTTTCACCAGTTTCATGTCCTTAATACACTGCTCGGAAGCAACCGCGGATTCCTCCACCAGCCTTTCGCGCTCGATGCGGAGCATGGCATTCTCGTCCATAAGTTTCTTGAGGTTGACGCCCATCCTCTTCAACAAGGCAGCGGTCTCCTCCGCTTGCTCCGCCCTTTCGGCGATCTTCGCCCTCAGCAGGTCGCGGTCGGCCAGAGTTGTTCAAATGAGGCAATCAACTTGTCATGCAGCTTCATCCAGCCAGAGATCTGATCCATCTGGCTATGGACGATCACATGCATGCGCCTGTAAGAGTCCTCGCCTGCCTATGAGAGATTTTCCCAGGCCGCCACGGTGCGGGAGGACATCTCTGCTGCATTCGCAGCGCGACAGAACATCTCTGCTACTTCCGCGGTGCGACCGGACCAGTCTGCTGCATCGACGGCGCGGCGGGACCTTCGTGCTTCTTCGGCGGTGCGGCGGGACATGTCGTTTGCTTTCGCAGCTAAGCCGGACATCTCTCGTGCTTTTGCTTCCATGCTCGCCTCTCCGTGGTGGTAATCTCTCGACCGAGAACTCAATCTGGCCATGGCAGACGCAAGAGAATGATGTTCAACGACTTGGTTGCTTTCGTGGATGAGGAGGTGAGGAAGGAATGTTCAATCATCTTGGCATAGTACAGTATTTATAACCGAGTACTAATACGCTCCTAAGTGGGAAACCGTTTAGGTTTTGATCGGTGTGAACAGATTTGCAATTTGGAAGGTGACGGGACGCAGACTCAAAATTTATTGACGGTTCTATAATTTCTAAGTGCATCACTATTCTCGGACGGCGTAACGTGGGTACGCTTTCTCGGCCGTGTATGTGGCGTTTGGTGCACCCGCAATCGGCAATGTCAACACACGTCTTGTTCCAAGAACCGTGTGCGCTCGTTATTACCATCACGCATGCTTCTTTTAATTAGAATGTGTGGCCGTGTAGCGCACACACGTTGATCTGTCTAACTGTTTCTGTTTGTTGTCGCTAATCGCAAACAATTCATCCATGTGAAGTGTATGCCATCAATCGTATACACCTTTTATCTAGCTGACCGTTTCTGTTCTGTTGCCTAATCTCAAACAGTTAATCCTTCTGAAGCGTATGCCCTCAATCGCACACACCTTTATCTAGTTGTCCGTTTCTGTTCCTCCTCCTCATCACAAATAGTTCATCCGAGTGAACCGTATGTTGTGTATCGCACACGCCTTCATCTGGCTGCCCATTTCTTTTGTTCCTCCTCATCGCAAATAGTTAATTGAACTGAACCGTATGGCCTGCATCGCACACGCAACTAAAATCTAAACTGTGTTTGATGCATCCGTCATCGCAAACGTTTTAGGCATTTTTGACGGTTCTCTAACACCATCGTTTGCGATTATTGCATCGCACACAGTTTCTTAAAGGGTCTCTGATCGTAGTGTCGCGTTAGTAGCATCCTGCAGTAGTGAAAGGACAATACAACTATCATGTTAAATTTTGGAATCTATGAGAGTTTGCTTTCACTTTTATATGTTAATTGACTTTCTAGGCATTTAATGTGCATAATTCAAAATTGAACTACAAGCACATGCAGCAGTGGACGAAAATGGTTTGTAAAACAAAATCTGTGACCTTGGGTGCATGTTTAGTCCCCATGGAAGAAATGAGAAGGAGTTCCAGACATCTAGGTGTCCTGGCTCGGCTACAAACATTGAGATTCTTGGTTATTAAATTCTGGAAAACTGAAAACTCCCCTAAAATTCATAAAACTTGGCATGGTGTCATGATATGGCATAAACAGGCTATGGTAATTTTTTCCCATTTTGAGGCAAGTTATGAGATAAACTTCTTGCAAAACGAAGCTTGTCACAAGAAGATGATTCTAATAGCTAGGGAACATGTCACGTTTGTGTACGAAAAAGACCATCGCCGCCTCTTCTCGCATTGGGTTTTGTTCTACATACAACACAGACCAATACAACTATCATGTTGAAATTCGGAACTTTTTAGAGTATGTTTTTCCTTTTTAACACATTAATTGACTTTTTGTGTATTTAGTGTGCATAATTCAAAACTGAACTACAAGCACATGCAACAGTGGACGAAAATGGATCGAAAAAATAAATCTATGACCTTGGATGCATGTTTAGTCCCCATACAAGAAATGAGAAGGAGTTTTAGACATCTAGGTGTCATGGCCCGGCCGTAAAAATTGAGAATCTTGATTATTAAATTCCAGAAAACTCAAAAAATTCATAAAATTTGGCATGGTGTCATGATAAGGAAAATAGGTTGTGATAAAAAAATTGTCCATTTTGAGACAAGTTATGAGATAAGCTTTTTGCAAAACGAAGCTCCTCACAAGAAGATGGTTAATAACTAGGGAACATGTCACGTCATGTGTTAAACAACCATGCATGCCTCTTCGCCTTGAATTTTTTTCTACTTCCAACACGGACCAATATAACTATCATGTTAAAATTTGGAATTTTTAAGTGTTTGTTTTCCTTTTTTTAAACATTACAAATCTTTATTTTTAATTCTAGAAAATTAAAAACTCAGCTGAAATATATGAAAGTTGGCATGGTGTCGTGATATGGCACAAACAGGCAGTGGTAAAAAAATCTCGATTTAAACTAACACAGACCAATATTGTATATGTATCTAGGGACGTAATTGTTGATGGAGAAGAGTTGGTGATGATGACGACAAAGATTCCCTCTCTTCAAAGCCACGAACAGACTCTAGATCAGGGCTCCAGATGAAGAACGGGAGGTGGCGGCGGCTCCGTATCGTCATACGCGACGAAACTTTCTCCCTGATTTTTTTCATGGGAGATGTGAATTTATGGTGCTGGAATTTGGTCAAAACAATGTCTAGGGGTCCCACAAGCATGGGTGGCACTACTAGGAGGTGGCCGCCCCCCCCCCCCCCCCCCGCTCTTGTGAGCCCTGTGCGGCTTCTCTACGATATTTCTTTGTTCCAATACTTTTTATATATTACAAAATAGTTCTTCAAAAATCCCCATCTAATTCCAAGAATTTTTATTTATACACAAAAACAACACCATGATAGTTTTGTTGAAAACAACATCAGTCTGTATTAGTTTCACTCAAACCATGCAAGTTAGAGGCCAAAACAAGAGAAAAAGTGTTTGAAAAAGTAGATACGTTGGGGACCTACCAGGTACCTGCCGCCACCAAGAGTCCGCTTTCGTGTGCCTCGGGCTCACCACCATTGACGAGTCGTCGTGCAAGAAACCATCGTCCATTCGGAGGAGAACGAATGGGTAAGATTCGTGCCTTTTCTCATCCGTGGGTTGGGGTTTCCACTCCACCCGTTCATTCGGGGTATACTCCACTTTTATTGCCTCCAGCTCCATCAGCTTTCTCTCAGTTTCATCCTCCAACTCCATCATATTTCTCTCAATTTCATCCACCACATAGCGTGCTTCCTCACATTATGTGAAGCTTTTCTGTGTTGCCGGTTGCACCTCAGCCCGTGGTGCAAATTCTTTTGCATCAAGCTGCAAACCAACGTCAACTAGACATGAGAGTGCGGCACGCATCCATCAGCAAGGTGGCCGACATCGAATATCTGAAGGGCGAGTTCATGGAAACAAACATGAACTGGTAGGAAGAATGGTTCTACATCTGAGATGTCGGGCCGACATTGTCGCCCCTTCCACGCCAACTCCCCTGAAGAAACTCTACTCCTGGAGGCCGAGGAGCAAAGCGCAGTCGGAGTCCCCGGTTATTGTGCAAGTGTGGAGTCTACGGAGAAAAATGATTATGTCTCGAATAGGATGTGGCATGGGTAAGTGAGAAGTCAGCAAGATATAAGCCAAGTAGTATGCTCGAACAATGGGTGATTAGAATTGCTTATTTACTAGATGTACCTCGTGTGTTGTTGCGGGAATGTTTTGCAATACATTTTTGTGATATATGATCATATGGAACGTGAATATTTGGAATGCAAGTGTTGTGGCAGACACAAGTCCACCATAGTCTCGACAAAAAATGCACAGGAACACATGATAACAAAGATATGGCGCACGGGTAAATACCATGCGCTCCCACACCCAAGTTACTCCATTGCTCCCACACCCAATCTGTAAATCTTTTTTACATATCCTAAATTCATACTTTGTGAGTGTTCATATAAAAATGTTGAGTTTTTTAAAACACTTGAATATTTTTTTAAATAATGGCGGCACTTTTTTTACACTTAAGATCATTTATTTTTATTTTTTATTTTTTTGGAAACGAGGCAAAATACTTGCCATTTTCATTAATTAAGAAGAAGAGAATTGCTCGATTAATTGATGGAAAACAGGGCTAAAACCGATACAACACAACCCACATGACATGGGCACCACCGGCCAACCTGGCCACCGACACTACTAGGGAAAACCCTAGTAGTAGCGCTTGAAATATGCATAGCAGTAGCGCTGGGCCCGGCGCTACTACTATCGTGCTGCAGCTAAACCCTAGTAGTAGCGCTGGTATGGGCAGCGCTACTGGTAAGTATTGTTAGCAGTAGCGCTTCCCTGTCCAGTGCTACTGATAACTATCTATAGCGCTTGTTCATATGACGCGTTGCTGCTAAGCCGGTGCTAATGGTAAGTATTTTCCAGCTCTACTGCTAATATTTCTGCTTTCACAGGTTTGCACCCTCTATGTATTTGTGATGTATTTATACAGGCTCTATACAATAGTTTCATCACATCATATTAAACATACACTATTCTCACATATCATAGACATACAGTAGTCTCGTCATACCATCATCATCATCATTCAACACAAATATCATCATATGTCAAAAATAGTGATACATAAGTGTGATCATGTCATGTCTCGAATAAGTGCAATTGCATGGTCATGGCACACCCACAAGTTTCATCATCTCTATCTACACCATGATGTAGAAGAGAAGAGCGATCAGCCTGAGGAAGAGCGCGACTATGTAGTACCGGCGGTCCCACCCCTGCTCATGTTGGAGTGTCCGCCTCAAGTAACTACTTTCCACTTCGGCTCTGGTGTCGAACCCTCTGAGGCTAGCACCCGGGTACCTGTGCACCTGGGCCTGAGCAACTGGCCAGTGGTCGTAGACTTCTAGAACCCTCCCAACATACACGACGTAGTAGTCCTTCGCCATCTCTGATCTAGGTACCTGCATCGTGAGTTGATGATTTGAACGATAATATGCAACATAATGTACTTAAGAAAACAAAGAGGCATGATTAGCAAAATAAAAGCAACCAATAGTAAACATAAATGATGAAGTTCCTCATACCCAAACTAATTAACTAGAGCGATCTACGCTAGTTCAGGACCATGGTTTAGTTACATCACATAGTTTCGTCGTGCATAATTTCAAAGTTTTGCCATAGAAAGACAGTAGTGATGAGGCATGCTAGTTCAGGACCACGGTTTAGTTACATCACATTCTCATTGACAATCAGTCCTCCATGTCGGCGTTCCAATCTTCATAGTTAGGGAGGAAGCATCCAAGCTTCGTGAAAGGCTTCAGGTCCAGACGTTGAGCGACTAGCAGTGCTCGGACATCAACCCACATGATTGGCCCATGGTAGAACATCCCCGTTGGTTCGAGGACTTGCTTCATCATCACTTGGGCAACTTCACACTATACATGATAAAACTCAGCTCGGATCGATGATCCGGTGTCTTTCCTATGCTTGTGGCCCAGCTGACAATCTCGGCATCTTTGGTAGTAGCTGTCATGCGAAGGCGTTGATTATCCCTTCTGTACTCCATCAAGTGATGCATGAGGTAGAATCCATCAGCCGTACTGTTGTGTGGTTGCTGGATGCGGCAGAAGTCGGTCTTATGGCGGAATACAAACCCGGTCTTCCTGTGCCTTTTCACCTTGATATATCCACCAAACAGGCTGAAGGTTAATAGGGCACTATCAAGAAAACTCTTTACATGCATGTAATCCTTTTTCTTGAGGTTCTTCGACGAGTCCAAGTACATAGCATGGGAGTATTCTGGGTACAGAACAATGAGGACGGCGCTGCCCCCGCTGCGCAAATTAAGTACACCTCAAATTAGCCTCCATGCTTGCAAAGGAATGATTAACACGTACAAAAGGATATGCGCGGATGACTTACGAGGGATGATAAGGCAGGAGAATCGCTTCCTTGTCCTTATTACCGATCATGAATTCGCCGAGGTATTTTCTCGCATAGTCACGGTGCTCTTTGCAAACTGCCAAGAGGCTCTCATGCATATAGTATGGGTCCGCGACGCAGATATATTTTATGCTCTCCATCCTGATGAAGTAGTTGAGATACAGCGCATACATGCAGATGAAATAGAAATCCAGCTTGGTCATGTGGAACATGTTGTAGATGTAGTCAAATCGCGGGATGAACTGATTCACGGGCCAGGTATCGACGTACAACTTCCCACCCGGCACCTGAGCCGCGTAAAGCGGGTATCCTGGATCTTTCGCGATCAGAAGGCTTTTCTCTCTGGCCAGCACATCTTCATGGAGTCTCTTTAGATTATTGTTCAGTATGTGATCTAGCGCTTTGGCAGGTAGGATCGGCTCACCGGCGACATGGAAACGCGTCATACCTTCGACATGTATTTTGTCTACCACCCGGGGGTTCAGAGGCTGCTGGCTGCTTGAAGCACCTATGGCGCCTTTATAGGGCCTTTCCTAGGTGGTCTCTTGATTTGCTTCTTGGCGGATGGCGGTAGTGAGCCCACCATACCTTCCCTAACCACCACCCCCAGTGTTGTAGGCTAAACAGTGGACGGGCCTTGGGGGGTTGATGGGTAGAGGCGGCATCTAGAGGCGTCTCTTGCGAGGATGGCTTGAAGAGAGACTTTTTGCATTCCGCCTTAGGACGTTCCGGCTCCGGCAAATCAGGCAGCATCAAGTCATCATCTCCATGCTCATAGCATGAGTCTTCGGCGTCCTAAGCCGTCAATCCATCATAGGCGGTATTGAAATACTTGTTCGGGTCCTCATCATCATCCTCCATGTCATCATCAACATTTGCTTCTTCGACAGCGGGGGCGACATAATCTGGCACTAATGGAGGCTCTCCCTCGCGTCGTACACTACCATCATCCTCCATGACACGTGCAGGTAATTTGGTACGTGGGGTGGTGTTCATACCTTCTTGAGAAGGTGGCATTGGCGTGATACTGGGCGCCTCGAGATGAAGGAGAGACTTTGGCCAAGGCAAGAACCAGTTCTTGCATGCGACAATCATCTTAGGGGTCTCGTTGTCTTCATCGACTGGTATCGGAGGAGGCAAATCCTCAAAGCCTGCTAAGACACTAGCCACATTAACCTTCAAGACGCCATCACGATGCGGTCCTTCGGCTTCACGATGGTTGCCTTTCCTACAGCCACCTTCTGGCCCTTGATATCGTAGAGTAGGGTGCACGGGGTGTCGTCGGCTTACGAAGGAGACATGTCTGCGACATCAAACATCTGAAAGGCAACTGAAATGGAATACTATAGACATTCTAGTGAAAAGGGTATGATGCGTAATTACTGTGAGGGCGTTGAGCTTAGCCAACGACGAAGACCCACCGAGCATGCCAAAGACGGAGGTCGGGCTGCTATCAATAGGAATGGGACCTTTTGCGGTTGCTTGGGCAGGTGTTGGTGCTGTGGTGTTCACCGAGTTGCTCCCGACAAAGCTGGGAAGGGGAAAGTCCTCCGACCGTGCATTTGGATTGCTCTTTGACCAATTGAAAATTGCCAGAATCAAGCTGGCCACCGCGTCAGTGAGCGCTGCATTGACTACCCCGACCAACTCTTCTTTGGTCTCAGCTTTGGTCTTATTGACTGCAATTGCGACCTTCTCGTCGATGCTCTCCTGAGTGACGACCAACTCTCTCTTCCTTCTTTCCTCTGGCTCCTCGGGGTAGCACGTCTTCCATGAGGCGCCATCTCCGACGTCGTGCACGCGTCCATAGGACGACGGCTTGTCCATCGGGACCTTTTTCAGTATGTTCAGGGCATGGTTGAATGGGGTGTCCCACTTGGGCCTTGCCCACGACTATGACTACTCGTCACTTTTGGCTGCCTTTTGGTGCTGCTCTTTCTACAAAAGGAACATGGATGGTTTACTAATGTGACAAAACTTGCAGCCAAATTGATTGGAAGCTAATATGATAATGTGGTAATATAACAATTACCAGAAGTCTCATGAACTCCCTCGTGTTCGGGTCCGTGTAAAATATCTTTCTGACTTTGTCCCACTTGTACCGGGCCCTAATCCAGTCATGCTCCAGCGGGTCTGTGAACTCCGCCAAGGGGTCTGGGATCCCGAGACTTTCATGTTTGGTGTCCTCCTTGGCCCATATGTGCCTCTTCCCCTCATAACCACGGCTTCTGAGGCGGTGGGGAGGTGTGTTCCTGGCCTGGAGCACCTTCATTTTCTCTGACTTTGCCTTGACTTCTTCTTTATCGCAATTCTCCTTGAATTTTGCAAAGTCCTCTACCGTTATTGTCGGATTATCAACATGAATCTTGGACCACGGTTCATTCTTCGCAATCGCTTTTTTCACCCGAACTTTCCAGGAGGACAAGTCGTTGGTGAACGTCGCCATCGCCTTGTCATCTATCTTTGTCATGGCGATGTCGTCCCACGGCTCTTTATATTTGCCTTCATCCCGGCCGAGGAACATGATCCTACTATGTAACTTCTTTAGGAGCATGTGCTCCATATGTGGTATCTGCTTCAACTTCTCGTCGTTGATGTTGGCAGTTTCCCTGAGGATGCATCCAAGTTGATTGCACCAGCACTTGCACGCTTCCTATGGCATCGTTGGCTCTAACTTCTTGGACTGCATCTCCGTGACCACAATTTGTCCGATGCCAAGCTCGTTTGGTCTTCGTGTCCTCTTCTTCTTCGGTGCTTTACCGGCTACAACAGCATCATTGCTGATCTCGGGGGTGGTGTCGGTGCCGGTGCCAGTGCTGGTGCCAGTGTCGGCGTCGGTGTCGGGGTTTGGGCCACTGCCACCACCATGCAACCCTATCTGGTGTTCGTCCAGGTAATCGAAATAGTGATTTGCTGCCGCGATGGGGTCTGTGAGGCGAGCAGAACCACCCACGACTTCGGCGTCGGTAGACATGTTTCCTATGCAACAATTGTAAATAAAAGATATAACGAAGAGAAAAAAGGGGCCTATATTTGGTCGAAATGTTGATTCATTCCCCTTCCGGCAAATCCCGGGTACTCCATATGTCCTAGTTTCTACCACCAGTCATGCTGAAAATTTCGGCATGACCTTTGCTAAAAAGTGGACATATGGAGCGCCTGAAATTTGCCGGAACGGAAATGAATCAACATTCCGGCAAAACATAGGCCACTCGGATATGACATGGCAACATCATATGATAAATTAACCAAATATGACATAGACTATCTCAAGAGAACATGGCAACATCATATGACAAATTAACCAAGTTCATATAACATATGACTATTTTTATAGCTAATTTATATACCTACAAAAACTAATTAGCTCATGTTTTTTATAAATTGTACTATCTATTGTTTTTTATACCTAAACAAAATTTCCCAAAACTAAATTGCACTAAACTAAATTTCCTAAATTTCCTAAACTAAATTGCCCTAAAATAAATTGCCCTAAAAAAATCGCCCTAAACTAAATTGCACTAAACTAAATTTGCTAATTGTACCTAAACTAAATTGCTCTCTTTCTCTGCTACATCTCCTAGCTAGGGTTCATACATCCAACACTTAGCTAGGCTAAATTCAAATTAGAGAAAGAGAGAGAGAGAGCACAGAGAGAGAGAGAGAGGAGGGCAGGGGAGAGGAGAGGGAGAGGCTTACGGGCCAGGTGGTGGAGAGGGGCAGCGACGTCGAGGTCGAGGACGGCGGACGCAGGGGCGACGGCGGGCGAGGTCGAGGGTGGGTGCAGGGGCGACGGCGGGCGAGGTCGAGGGCGGGCGCAGGGGCGACAGCGGGCGAGGTCGAGGGCGGGCGCGGGGCGAAGGCCGGCGGCAGCGAGGGCGTCGATGGCGGGCGCAGGGGCGAGGTGGAGATGGGGGGAAATGAGACTTGGTGAAATTTTGAGCCCGCGCGGCGGGGGGTTAACTCAAAATAGCGGTAGCGCTGGATTGGAACCAGTGCTATAGCTAACTTAGCTATAGCGCTTGTTTACAAACCAGCGCTACTGCTATCTTCTCCAATTATTATTATTTTAATTCTAAAATACAAGTAGCAGTAGCGCTGGTTTAGGAGCCAGCGCTATAGCTAACTTAGCTATAGCATTGGTTCCCTAAACCAGCGCTACTGCTATCTTTTCCATCTTTTCTTTTTATTATTTTCCTTTTCTAGTTTTTGTTTTCTTTTTTTCATTATTTTCCTTTTCTTTTCTGTTTACTTTCCTTTTTCTTTTGTACTACTTTATCCCTTTTGTTTTTGTTTTTTTGTTTTTCTCCCGACGACGGCGTCTCCCTCTCCCCCAATGCGCGAATATCACCGGAACCATGCATGTGATGGTAACATATCAGTTGACCGATATCGGTTACTTAAGTGCGTACACAAAATAGATACATATATATATATATAAATGTAGGTTTCTGATCAGCTGCGTCGACGACGTTTCACATTGAGCTTCTTCCCTTTCTTGTTCGTTGCCGAGTAATTGAGCCCCTCCTTGTGACTTTTCCGAAGCCATGGAGTATGATCTTTCTTAGCTAATGTAGTCTTGATTCTTCTTTTCACGTATGCTTCATCGCCATCGTCATCTTCCCTCACCGGGTTGCCGTATTGGTCGTAGTCTTCCTCGTTGGCGACTCCATCCATTCCGACGATGCTTCTTTTGGATGTCCTCACAACAACATGGCTGGGATTGGCCGGGTCGGTTATGAAGAAGCATTGTGTCATGTGCTTAGCGTGTACCCATGGCTCATTTTTTGCGATGATGTTAACGTTCATGCGAGTGCTCTTCGCGTCGGGTATAGACATGGTGGTGAAATACGTGTTTTCTCTTATGACGTCCTTGGCCCATCTGACACGGAACATCGTCGCATCGTGCATTCCAGCATAGTCAAGCTCCCAGATCTCTTCGACCCTTCCGTATATTCTTTCAGTTGTGCCGTTGGCATCGGTCACGCATTGAATTGTCACCCCGGAGTTCTGGTAATTATTGTCCATGTCTTTGGCCTCCATGTAGAATGCGTACCCATTGATATCGTAGGACTGATAGGTCGCGAGCTTGGGCGCAGGGCCATATGCTAATGCGTGTATGAGCAATCCGTCCAAGCTGCCCTCTTCTGGGGGATTTTCAAGAACTTGCTCTTTGAACCAACACAAGAAAGTAGTGTTGTGCTCTACAGTAACTTCGTCATCTGTCTTGAGCATCCCCTTATCATGGTACTTCTTTGCCATGCTTTCTTTGTATCATGCCACATAATCATCTACCACATCTAGGTGTTGTAGCACTACTAAGTTAGCCCTGTCAAAGTTGTTCCATCGATCCGAGTAGTCCACGTGCAATTCCCTCCGGCCGTTGTTGTGACCATCTCCTTCGAGCTTCCCATCATGCTTCTTGACGGGCAAACCAACAACAGGGTCTCTGACCTTATACAATTCTCGCAAAAGGAGATGCACTCATGCGTCAGATACCCCTGGATGATGCTCCCTTCGAGACGGGACTTGTTACGAAAGAATCATTTGATGACCCCATTCATCCTCTCGAACGACATCATGCTGTGAAGGAATGTCGGCCCGAGGTCGATGATGTCGTCCATGATGTGGACACACATATGCACCATGACGTCAAAGAACGCGGGCGGGAAGTACATCTCAAGTTCACATAGTATGACAATGATCTCTTCCTGTAGCCTTCGGAGCTGCTTCACACTAATGGAGAGGGAGTTATGGTGGAGGGGGGCATTAATGGGGAGAGGAATAGAGTTAGGACAAAGAGAGATGTGAGAGAGGCCATTTATGAAGGAGAGTTATGGTGGAGGGGGACATTAATGAGGAGAGAAGAGAGGTAGGAGGAAGAGAGAAGAAGAGCAACAATGGTGGAGAGAGGAGAGGGGAAAGAAGGGGGAGAGAGGGCAAAGTGGGGGAGAGGAGGGGGAGGGGGTGAAAAGGTGGCACCAGCCGCAACTAGCAGTAGTGCTGCATACCAGAAAGTGTTGCTGCTATGCTATTAGTAGTCGCACTTGTCACATGCGAGCGCTACTACTAAGTAGGGCCCACTAGCAGAAGTGGTGCTGCAAAACAAAGCGCTACCGCTAAAAACTTAGCAGTAGCGCTAGATTTTGGGCAAGGCTACTACTACAGCTACCGTCGGTGGCATCGTCTGGTCCCACATAGTAGTAGCGCATTTTTAGTAAGCAGCGCTACTGCTAAGGTGTTAGTAGTAGCGCTTAACACGATCAGCGCTACTGCTAATTAGCAGCTGTCGTGGTTCTAAGTCTGACAGTAGTGTAGGGGGTACTAAAGGAGAGGCAAGATCCTAGCTATGGAGTAGTTGTTCATGCAAGTGTTTTACGAGTTCAGGCCCTTCTCGAAGGAAGTAACAGCCCTACGTCTCGGTGCCCGGAGGCGGTCGACTGGATTATATGCGTGAGAGTTACAGGGGTGCGAACCCTTCTGCCTGTGGAGGGGGGTGGCTTATATAGAGTGCGTCAGGGCCCCAGCCAGCCCACATAGCAGAGAGTTCAATGTACATAAAGGCCAGATGTTACTGATAACGCCTTACATAAAGTGATATCATGGCCATAAAGACTACTTAATAACAGACCGTTTGGCTGTAGAGTGACCTTAGATCTTCTAGCGGTCGAGTGAGTCTTCATGGTCGACTGTCTTTGAGTCCGTCGAGTGGAATCCTTCCAGGTCGACTGAAAGGTAGTTTCTTCTAGAAATGTCCTTGGGTTGGGTACTTTGGTCAGGTCCGTGACCCTACCCTAGGTACATGGCTTCATCATTAGCCCCCGAATGGATCGAGGTTTGAGTGAGGAAGGAGTTGAGAATTCTTCCGACCCCTCTTTTTGTGATATTAGTATGTCTTGTTCTGGATCAATGACCTTAGGTGACGGCACCAACTTCTTTTTCAGTCGCCTTGATCCATTCTTTATATTAGTCGGGTGACTTTTTTATACTTGGAGATCTCCGAGCGACGGATCAGAGGAAATCTTCAGTCTGACAAGTTGCTCTGCTGTTCGCGGATTTAGCGGGATCTGAATTTCGAGAAGCGCGCGGGACGGAGGAAGCCGCAATACTCGGATGGGATAAGGCAGGGACGCCTCGATTTCTGCGCCACCTTTTTTGCCATGTATCGCGCGCGACTATTGTGGGATTTGACAGGATCGCCCGGGCCTACCAGTCAGCCACTCGAAAGAGACTTCATATAAGGCACCGGACGAGGGTTTTTCAAATAGTGCACCCTCAATCTCCTCTCCCTCTTCCTCGAACTCACCCACTGCGCTCGCTTCCACCTCCGTCTCGCTGCTCCTTGCGGGCCTCACCGGCGATGATGGTGAAGGAAAAGACGGCGGCTTTGGAGCGGGCGAAGAAGGCGATGGTGAAGGCGAAGGGGAGAGCTCCTAGTCGGGGAGAATCTTCGTCGCGGTCTGGCCTGCCGCAAGGCTGGATCCAGGGAGACTGGATCCGCTCGACCACCACCCAGAAGGACCTCGACGACCTGGCCAACGAAGGACTGATCCCCCATGGGTCAGCAAGGCTTCCGGGGAAGGAGTGGCAGCCGCAGCCTCAAGAGGGTGAGTGCGTCCTCTTAGCCACCCATGTAGATCGCGGTTTTTCTCTGCCGCCGAATCTTTTCTTCCGAGGGTTTCTGAACTTCTTTGGTGCACAACTCCACCACTTCACACCCAACTCCATTGCCTACCTCGCCGCTTTCGTGTCTTTGTGCGAAAACTTCTTGGGTTGCCGGCCGCACTGGGGCCTTTTCAAACACATTTTCACTTGTCGCTCTCAGACGGTGAAAAAGGCTAACCCGAATGACGAGAGGACCCAAGTAATCCAGATGTGTGGGGGTCTTGGGGTTCAGATGAGGAGTAAGAGTGCCTTTCCAGCCATGACCCTTCCCGAGTCAGTTCGAGGGTGGCAGTCGACCTGGTTCTACTGCCAAGACCAGTCGACGCCAGGGCAGTCGACTGGCCTCCCCCCGTTCTCCATGGACCGAGTGAACAAGCCATCTTCTCTGAAGGTGCTTCCGGAGGAGAAGGCTCAGGTTAGGATGTTGATGGAGCGCGTGGTCCAGCTCATTCGCGATGGAGTGACGGGCATGGATCTTCTAGAGGTTTTCCTTTGACGGCGCATTCAGCCACTTCAGTACCGGGGCCATCCGATGTGGTTGTACTCTAGTACTGAAGACACCACTCGGGTCCACCCGGAGGAGGTCGACGATGTCACTCTAGAGAGGTGGATGACCGCCATCATGGGGAACAGAGATAATCCTCATGGAGCAAGGAGGATCCCGCCACTCGACCAGTCCTACGAACCAGACAAGGTCTGACTACATTTCTCTGACTTGTGATTCTGTTTTCTTCATTCTGCTTTGCTGCAGTTCGGTCGACTGACCTTTATCTTGTTTGTTGTCTTCTAGGTCACAACCGAGATGTACTCGATGCCCAACGGGGCGCAAGAATAGGCCGAAGAAGAAGAAGGAAGTAGAGGTGAAAGTCAGGAGGAGTGGGAGTCGGACGGCGATGAAGGTGAAGAAGATGTCGGCTCTGATGAGGAAGAGGAGGAGGAAGAGGAGGAGGCAGTCGAGCCTCCTCGTACTGAAAGACGGTCCAAGCTCGCCCATGATCCTGCGGTCAAGCAAGGCAAGGGAGTCGTGCCTGCTGGCCAGTCGACCAAACGCCCTCGGACGACTTCTCCGGCGCCGACTGAGAAAGCGTCGAAGCAACCCCGAGCGGCATCAACAAAACCGGCGAAGGCTCTACCAAAGATGAGGATGGAGATTCTGACTATTTCTGGGTAACGGCATAACTCATGTTTTCTCTTTCAACATGGATATATTCTTGGTCGACTCGATTGCTGACTCACTGATTTCTGAAAATCGCAGAGCTGCTACTTCTGAGACCTCAGCCAGGCATGACGATCAAGAAATGGAGGATGCTGCCACTTCCAATCCTGGTATGATCTGTGCAGTTTCACTTTCGGTCGATCGGATCTTCATTTTTAACTTTGAACCTTTTCTGTAGCTCCACCTAGCATTATCATTGATCTCCCCGACGACGACGATGAGGAGCCACTGAGGCAAAGGAAGAACAGGAAAGCGTCTGCTGGCAAGACTGCTCAGGTTGCGTCAGCGCCTGAGACATTGGTTCCGGAGGGGGGCAACGTTGCTCGGGCTACCGTGTCCTTTGCGGTGCCGTTGACGAGTGTCCGCCCTCCGTCGTCGAGTGCTGATCCACCTTCCCTCTTCTCCACACACCACGTCCCGGAGGACCAAGCAGGTGCTGCCAAGGAAGCCATACGCCAGGCGGGGGTCATGATGGAGCAGGTGAAGGCGATCCGAGACGCCAGCCAAGCAGCTTATGATGCAAGTTCAGCTCTCCAGAGCAATGTCCAGGTTAGTTGACCACCGCCTGTTCTGTTAGGATATGATACCTGACAATTTTTCTTTCTGAACATGTTAATACTTGTCATACACCCACTGGGTGTGTCGATTGAAAAGTCTGGATTAGTGGGGGCACGCTGAGTGCACCCACTGGGTGTAGTCCCCGAGACTACGGTGGACTGCTGGCAGTCGACTGTAGTCTTTATGTCTTGAATTTTTTTACTTTCTTCACTCGATCTGGTCGAATGGAATCATGAAACTAGTGGGGGCACGCTGAGTGCACCCACTGGGTGTAGTCCCCGAGACCGTGGTCGACTACTGGTAGTCGGCTATGGTCTGAAGAATACTTTGCTCTCTTTTTTTTGTCTAACTGTTGGCAGTTAGCTACTTTCGGTCGACTGATCGATCCGAGCCGGTAGAACCAGTGGGGGCACGCTGAGTGCACCCACTGGGTGTAGTCCCCGAGACTACAGTCGAAATTTTTGGTTCGGCTGCAGTCTTAGAAATGCTACGATTTTTCTCTTAGTCACTCGGAAATGACCTATCTTTGATGTCTGTCGACCGATTTTTCGCAGAAATCTTGCGAGTTTGTGGCTCGTTATACTGAGTTGGAGAACAAGCATATCCAGCTCGAACTTGATCTGAAGCTTGTCCAGGAGAAATTCACGAAGGCGAAGGAGGAGGCAAAAGGTATGTTTGGTGAGAACCTTGACGACTGCTCTTGTTTGTTGTCCATTCCCGAGTCTGACCTCACTGTCATTTCGTAGATAAACTAAGGGATGCTCTGAAGAAGAAGGACCTTGACCTCGCCGAGGCGCAGAAAGCGGCTTCGGACAAGACGAAACTCGCAGAAGAAAAGTTGGCTTCAATCAGCAAACTTGAAGAGGAGAATACCAATCTGAAAGCTGCTCTCGACGTGGCCAACAAGGAGGTCACTCGACTGAAGAATGACAAGATGGTCCTGAGTGACAAGGCTAGCGAACTGGTGGGAAAGAAGAACGACTTAGAAGCTTATCTGGGAGGGCTCGCCAAGAAGTTATTCCTCATGCTCGAAGGTAACCCCTTATATCCGACTGGTAATCACTGACTTATTGTGTGAACGTTAGCTTATCCTTGGATCGTATCCACAGAATTCTGCCAAAACTTTGAAGAGGAGACTAGTCGAGTGGAGACTGGCTTAGATCCCATCAACTCTCCTGTGAAGGATGAAGCCGCCATGAACGTGCTCCGTCTCGAGTCTCGCGTTGCTGCTGTGGTCGACTATCTTGCGAGCCTGAAGGTTGCAACATCCCGCATCGACACAACACTTTGGCCGGGAGAAACACTTCAGAACGATCTCGAGTCTCTGATGACTCGACTGAACAAAATTCCAAGTCGAGTGCAAGAATGGAAAAAATCTTCTGCCAGGTGTGGTGCCGACGTTGCTCTGTCTCTGGTTTGTGTTCACTGCAAGGACGCGCGAGAGGACAAGCTGGCGTCTCTCAAAGTGGCCAATACCAAGAAGCACGACTTCCGATCTTTCATGGAGACCTTCATTGCTGCTGCCACTCGGATCACAAATGGAATCGACCTGGACGAGTTCGTTGCGCCTTCCAGTCCTCCGCAGGAGGAGTAAAAAACTTCTATGCTCGATGCTTTAAATTTGCCTCGGAATGCCGAGTGGTTTTTGTAACCGATAAACTTCAACAGGCTTGGTGCCTGAGCACTTCTGGATCCGTAAGACGTTATCTGAACTTGGTTTTGCTATTGAATATGTTTGCTTCTACCTTCGAACGATCATCGTCCTTTGCTCGGAATATATACTAGTGTTTGTGATGCTCTTTTGCAGGTAGGGATGAAGCACAAATTGCAATCGACTTGTACTCGTCATGCTTAGGCGAGCACTGGGCTGCAGCTAAGCCCCCGAGTGGGAGGTTTGCTCTCCACTCGGTAGGATTTTCAAAAACTTAGGCGAGCACTGGGCTGCAGCTAAGCCCCCGAGTGGGAGGTTTGCTCACCACTCGGTAGGATTTTCAAAAACTTAGGCGACACTGGGCTGCAGCTAAGCCCCCGAGTGGGAGGTTTGCTCACCACTCGATAGGATTTTCAAAAACTTAGGCGAGCACTGGGCTGCAGCTAAGCCCCCGAGTGGGAGGTTTGCTCACCACTCGGTAGGATTTTCAAAAACTTAGGCGAGCACTGGGCTGCAGCTAAGCCCCCGAGTGGGAGGTTTGCTCACCACTCGGTAGGATTTTCAAAAACTTAGGCGAGCACTGGGCTGCAGCTAAGCCCCCGAGTGGGAGGTTTGCTCACCACTCGGTAGGATTTTCAAAAACTTAGGCGAGCACTGGGCTGCAGCTAAGCCCCCGAGTGGGAGGTTTGCTCACCACTCGGTAGGATTTTCAAAAACTTAGGCGAGCACTGGGCTGCAGCTAAGCCCCCGAGTGGGAGGTTTGCTCTCCACTTGGTAGGATTTTCGTGGTGTACCTCCGAAGGAGAAGATAGCAGTCGACCTGCGCTTCGTCCTCCTTGCGGAGCGCACGTTGTATTTGTGGCGTAGCTTGGAAGGAGAAGGCAGGAGTCGACCTGCGCCTCGTCCTCCTTGCGGAGTGCATGTTGTATTTTATACTTAGGCGAACACTAGGTTGCAGCTAAGCCCCCGAGTGGGAGGCTGGCTCACCACCCGGCAGGATTTGGTTTAAACTTAGGCGAGTACTTGGACTGCAGCTAAGCCTCCGAGTGGAAGGCTGGCTTACCACTCAGTAGGATTTTGGTTTAACTTAGGCGAAACGGATTCGCAGCTAAGCCTCCGAGTGGAAGGCTGACTTACCACTTGGTAGGATTTTGTTTAAACTTAGGCGAAACGGATTCGCAGCTAAGCCTCCGAGCGGGAGGCTGGCTCACCACTCGGTAAGGATTTTTTTTTTACAAACTTAGGCGAAACGGATTCGCAGCTAAGCCACCCACTGGGGGACTGATTTGTGTGAACAAAAGTAACAACAATCACTAGGAAAATTATAAAACTCTTGTCTTTGATAAATAAACTACAGAAGTACTTTTATTACAACTCATCCGAGTGAATACTTAAGTATAAAAGGGGCGGAGCAGATCCGCATTCCAAGCTCGTGGCTCGTCAATCTGGCGATCGACATTGTAAAGAAGGTATGCTTCGTTGTGGAGAACTTTGGTAACAATGAAGGGGCCTTCCCAAGTAGGGGCGAGTTTGTGCGGCTTCTGTTGGTCCACTCGGAGGACCAAGTCTCCTTCCTGGAAGGCTCGGCTCTTCACATTTCTGGCGTAGAATCGGCGCAAGTCTTGCTGATAGATGGTCGACCGGATCATGGCCATCTCTCTTTCTTCTTCCAGAAGGTCGACTGCGTCCTGCCAGGCTTGTTCTGCTTCGACCTCAGAGTAGAGCTCGACTCGCGGTGCATTGTGAAGCAGGTTTGGCAGAACCGCTTCAGCTCCGTAGACCAGAAAGAACGGAGTTCTCCCAGTCGACCGATTTGGAGTAGTCCTCAATCCCCAAAGAACTGATGGAAGTTCGTCGACCCACGCGCCTGCTGCGTGCTTGAGGTCACGCATCAACCGGGGTTTCAGTCCCTTGAGAATTAGGCCGTTTGCTCTTTCTGCTTGTCCATTCGACTGGGGGTGGGCGACTGAAGCGTAGTCGACTCGAGTGCCTTGAGAAGCGCAGAAGGCTTTGAACTGATCGGAATCGAAGTTTGACCCATTATCAGTGAGGATGCTATGCGGAACTCCATATTTGAATATCAATTCTCTGATGAAGCTGATGGCAGTGCCAACATCAAGATTTTTAATGGGCTTGGCTTCGATCCACTTGGTGAACTTGTCGACTGCCACCAGTACATGGGTGAAGCCGCTCCTGCCAGTTCTCAGTGGTCCAACCATATCTAACCCCCAAACAGCGAAAGGCCAGACGATTGGAATGGTCTTCAAGGCTGAGGCGGGCTTGTGTGACATATTGGAGTAGAACTGACATCCTTCACACTTGTCGACTATCTCTTTTGCCATTTCATTTGCTCTGGGCCAGTAAAAGCCTGCTCGGTATGCTTTAGCCACGATGGTCCGAGAGGACGCATGATGGCCACAGGTCCCCGAGTGGATGTCGTTGAGAATCATTCGACCCTCTTCCGGTGTTATGCATTTCTGGCTGACTCCAGTCGCGCTTTCTCTGTACAACTGTCCCCTCATGACAGTAAAGGCCTTGGATCGACGGACGATCTGCCGAGCCTCTTCTTCATTCTCTGGGAGCTCTTTCCTTAGGATATACGCGATGTAAGGCACTGTCCAGTCGGGAGTGATAACCAGAACTTCCATGATTAAGTCAACCACAGCTGGGACCTCAACTTCAGTCGGATCCGTGGCACTTTTTGGCTGCGGGGCTTCTTCGGTGAAAGGATCCTCTTGAACCGATGGTACGTGGACATGTTCCAAAAACACGCCACTAGGAATGGCTTCTCTTTTGGAACCTATCTTCACCAAGTCATCAGCTGCTTGATTTTTCAGTTGGGGTACGTGATGAAGCTCTAACCCCTCGAACTTCTTCTCTAGCTTTCTTACTGCGTTGTAGTAACCAGTCATAGCTGGGCTTTTGACATCCCACTCCTTCATCACTTGGTTAACCACCAAATCCGAGTCACCGTAGACCATGAGGCGACGGACGCCGAGTGAAATGTCCATACGCAACCCATACAAAAGTGCTTCGTATTCTGCTTCGTTGTTGGAGGAGTCAAAGTGAATCTGGAGTACGTATCTGAGCTTATCTCCTCGGGGGGAAACCAACACTACCCCGGCACCGGAACCATTCAGCATTTTAGAGCCATCAAAGAACATAGTCCAGTGCTCCGAGTGAACTTGAGTCGGTAACTGCTGTTCAGTCCACTCGGCGAGGAAATCTGCTATTGCTTGGGACTTGATAGCTTTCTTTGCCTCAAATCTGATATCAAGGGGAAGGAGTTCAATCGCCCATTTTTCCACTCGACCATTTGCATCTCTGTTGTGCAGAATCTCTGATAAGGGGGCGTCGCTGACGACTGTGATGGTATGGTCAGAGAAGTAGTGAGCAACTTTCTTCGTGGTCATATAAATCCCATATACAAGCTTCTGATAATGAGGGTATCGTTGCTTTGATGGGGTCAGGACTTCAGAAATATAGTATACTGGGCGCTGAACTTTGAAGGTTTTCCCTTCTTCTTCCCGCTCGACCGTAAGTACTGTACTGACGACTTGTCCTGTGGCTGCAATGTAAAGCAGCAAAGGCTCTTTGCTGATCGGGGCAGCAAGCACCGGCTGGGTGGAAAGCAGGGTTTTTAACTCTGCAAACGCTGCGTCAGCTTCAGGAGTCCACTCGAACTTGTCTGACTTCTTCATCAGTCGGTAAAGAGGCAATGCCTTCTCACCGAGACGAGAGATGAATCGACTTAAAGCGGCCAAGCAACCAGTAAGCTTCTGAACATCGTGCACACGCACAGGTCGTTTCATTCGGAGTATAGTGCCCACTTTCTCTGGGTTTGCATCGATTCCTCGTTCGGAAACGAGAAAACCGAGTAACTTTCCGCCAGGAACTCCGAATGTGCACTTGGATGGATTAAGCTTGATATCATACCTCCTGAGGTTGGCAAATGTTTCAGCGAGGTCAGTCAGCAGGTCGGAACCTTTCCGTGACTTGACCACAATGTCATCCATGTATGCTTCCACATTCCGACTGATTTGAGTGAGCAAACACTTCTGAATCATCCTCATGAACGTGGCTCCGGCATTCTTGAGGCCGAATGGCATGGTGACATAACAGAAGCACCCAAATGGGGTGATGAAAGCTGTTTTGATCTCATCGGGTCCATACAGACGGATCTGATGGTACCCGGAATAGGCATCTAAGAAAGACAGTCGCTCACATCCCGCAGTCGAGTCGACTATTTGATCGATGCGGGGAAGAGGAAAATGATCTTTCGGGCAGGCCCGATTGATATGTTTAAAGTCAATGCACATGCGAAGTGAGTTGTCCTTTTGGGGACCATGACAACATTGGCGAGCCACTCGGAGTGGTAAATCTCTCGGATAAACTCTGCTGCTAAGAGCCGAGCCACCTCTTCGCCAATAGCCTTCCTTTTCTGGACGGCGGACCGTCGCAGATGTTCCTTGACAGGTTTTTCCTTTGAATCGACTCGCAGACGATGCTCAGCCAGCCCCCTAGGTACACCTGGCATGTCAGAAGGTTTCCATGCAAAGATGTCCCAGTTCTCACGGAGGAACTGGATGAGCGCTTCTTCCTATTTGGGGTCGAGTGTTGGGGAGATGTGAGTCGGAGCAGCGTTGGGGTCGGTCGGGTGGATGTGAACTGGTTTTGTCTCACCGGACGACTGAAACGCTGATTCCGTAGCGGGCTTCTTGGCTCGCAACAAATCACTCGGGTCTGCATTCCTCTGGTGTTCCTGCCACTCTTCTGCCACCATCTGAGCATCGGCGATCTTTGAGCCTTTCTGGAAGCACTCTTCTGCCTTCTTGCGATTACCAGTAACAGTGATCCCGCCTTTAGGGCCAGGCATCTTCAATTTGAGGTACACATAACATGGTCGAGCCATAAAACGTGCATAAGCTGGCCTGCCCAAAATAGCATGGTAGGCACTCTGGAAATCTACAACCTCAAATGTCAGCTTTTCTTTGCGGAAGTTCTTGGAATCACCAAAAACCACATCGAGAGCAATCTGGCCGAGTGATGCGGCCATCTTGCCAGGAATGACTCCATAGAAACTCATGTTGCTTGTGCTGAGTCTGGACATCGGAATGCCCATCCTTTCAGCGTCTCAGCGTACAGTATATTCAAACTACTGCCGCCATCCATCAACACTTTAGTCAGTCGAGTGCCCTCAACGACTGGGTCGACCACCAAAGCTTGCCTCCCAGGGGTGGCTATATGCGTCGGGTGATCAGACTGGTCGAATGTGATGGCCGTCTGAGACCACTTCAGATAATTGGGTGTCGCTGGAGCAACCATATTCACCTCTCGGTTTATAACTTTCAGTCGACTTTTGCTCTCAACGTCAGCAAAAATCACCAGAGTAGAATTGACCTGAGGGTATTCCTGGTCACTATCCCCCTTGTCCTCAGCTTTGTCTGACTCCTTTTCCTTATCCTTGGGTTGTTTCCCTGGAACTGCTGTATCAGAAGTCGACACTGTCGAGTGGTATGCTTCGGGTAAATGAAATTACCCTCTTCATCTTTCTTCGTGTGGATGTGACACGGAAAATCCATCACGTCATTTCCCTCTTTATCCTTCACTTTCTTGGGGTTCCAAGGTCCTTTGGGCTTTCCTTTGAACTTTCCTTGAGTCACGGCCAAGGTTTCTCTAGGAGCAGCTGGCTCGGCTTTCCGCTTTTGCTTCCGACTGGAGTTCCCTCCTCCGGTTTCCTGGGCGACTGACTTGTGCTTGCCGCTCCGGAGCCGATCCTCTTCCTCACCATTGGCATATTTGGTGGCTATCTCCATCATTCGACTCAGAGACATGTCTCCGGTTCGACCGAACTTCGGGCTTAGCTCTTTGTACTTAACGCCTTCCTTGAAGGCGCAGACCGCTTGGTGATCAGACACATTTTCTACTGTGTGATGCAGTGTGATCCATCTCTGGATGTAATCTCTCAAAGTCTCATTCAACTTCTGCACACAAGATTGTAGCTCCGTCTGTCCTGTTGGTCGCTTGCATGTTCCTTCAAACGTTCTGACAAACACTCGGGAGAGATCTTCCCACGTGTAAATGTTGCTGGGTGTCAACTGATTCAGCCATGCCCTGGCTGACCCCTCCAACATAAGAGGCAGATGTTTCATGGCCACCTCGTCATTTCCGCCGCCGATCTGGACAGCCACTCGGTAGTCCTCAAGACAAGTATCGGGCTTAGACTCACCGTTGAACTTACTGACTCCAGTCGCCAACCTGAAGTTGGGGGAATCACTGCGGCTCTAATGGCTCTGCTGAAACACTCTGGTCCAGAGACATGCACTCGGCTGCTGGTGGGTACATCTCTGTTGTGACCCTCTCTGTGAGCTCTGTTCCGGTCGACCAGACCTTGAACGATGATGGATCTCGCATCAAAGCCTGGTTCCCTGGGGTCGACTGGAATTCTTCGTCCGCCACTGTACTAGCGTCTATCATCCTGCTGTCGAGGTACGTAGGATCCACCCCTAGGGGGAGGGGTGGGCACTCGACCTCAATCATCGCGATCGAATCGGTGATCATACTGCTCACGGTTCCTGTAGTGATCGTGCCGGTCTCCACGCCCTTCACGCCTCGGGGGCGATCTGGGGCTATGAGCCGACTGGACCGTATTCGCAGCCACGGATTTGCTGTGAATCTTGTTCCGCGACTGTGATACAGTTGAATTTTGATCTCCTGCTGCCCAGAGCAAATCTCTGATCTGCATCAAGCCTCTGCCAGCTTCTGACTGGGAAGGCTGAATTGATTCTGCTATACGGGCTGCAGCTACTAAATTCTGAATCGAAGTTCGATATACCTGAGTCGGAGGTGGAAAGAGCTGACGTCGACTGGAGTCAGGGACTCGTTGTCGCGCACGCTCGTCGAGTGCTCGCTGAAGGTTCTCCAGTCGAGTGTGCTCAGCCAGGTTGGCCAAGCGCGCGTCCTCCAAGGCGCGAGCCTCAGGGGTTTCTCCAACGATAGGAGTATGAAGGGCATCCATGTTCCGACGGCGAAGTTCTTCCCTCTGCAGCGAATTGTGGGTCTCGGGAAGGTATTCCTCATGGGGATGCGACGGGTCGCCTCCGCCGCTACCTCCCTCAGCGCTAGAAAAGCCGGGGGGGCGTGTGGTCCATTAACCATCAGGACCTCCACCGCTGGATCACTGCTGTCGCACTCGGATGCAGTCTCTGCGGAGCCAGTCGACAGGTCGAACGGGCCGTAGAGCGATTCGTCGGGCTCGATTGCCGCGACTTGAGCGGTGGTCGACTGGCGAGCCACTGCGTGCCTCACCCACCGCTGAAGCCTCGACCGACCGGAGCGCTTGCGCCGGTGGGAAGCTGGGAGGGAGGATGACACAAAAACCGGTCGATACTGGGTCGACGGTTGCCGCAGGAGGACACCGCGGACGCACACGCGAAAGTGCATCACTCCACGGACTGGGAGCGCGTCAACGTCGAGCGGAGCCTCCTGAAGCCAGGCAGAGTCGTTAGCGATGAACGTGAGCGCGCCGAGACGGATCTCGCGGCCCTCGACCAAAACTCCGCCTGAAACCATGATGAAGGCGATCGGAAAAAATTGCAACTTCTCCAATAAAACGCTAAGACACCCGCCCCACGGTGGGCGCCAACTGTCGTGGTTCTAAGCCTGACAGTAGTGTAGGGGGTACTAAAGGAGAGGCAAGATCCTAGCTATGGAGTAGTTGTTCACGCAAGTGTTTTACGAGTTCAGGCCCTTCTCGGAGGAAGTAACAGCCCTACGTCTCGGTGCCCGGAGGCGATCGACTGGATTATATGTGTGAGAGTTACAGGGGTGCGAACCCTTCTGCCTGTGGAGGGGGGTGGCTTATATAGAGTGCGCCAGGACCCCAGCCAGCCCACGTAGCAGAGAGTTCAATGTACATAAAGGCTAGACGTTACTGATAACGCCTTACATAAAGTGATATCATGGCCATAAAGACTACTTAATAACAGACCATTTGGCTGTAGAGTGACCTTAGATCTTCTGGCGGTCGAGTGAGTCTTCATGGTCGATTGTCTTCGAGTCCGTCGAGTGGAATCCTTCCAGGTCGACTGAAAGGTAGTTTCTTCTAGAAATGTCCTTGGGTAGGGTACTTTGGTCAGGTCCGTGACCCTAGCCTAGGTACATGGCTTCATTAGCAGCAGCGTTTTATTATTTCCAGCGCTACTACTGAGGTCCTGCCTATAAGCATTTCCCTAGTAGTGTGACATGGAACAGAATCCACGATGGAACATGCCAACAGATGGCCACACGCGCAAGCAACTGACAGCTCCGACTTCGACGACGAGCAACGGAAGTGAAATATGTAGGACTTGCGCCGACCGTGCCCTCCGCAAACGACCGTCGAGTGTCTATCATCGTCACCACCTGGACTCGCTCCAACGCAGCTCCGACTTCAAATCAACCAAGCAACCACGGAAGAGCACCTCAGACACGCCGGGAAGAACCGACTACCGAAGACCACGCCGTGACCCAAGCTCCTCTTGATGCCATCATCGTTGCCAAACAGAAACCAGCGCCCCGCCTCAACAAACCACGCGGCGAAGATGCCGCCATCGACGGCGAAGATGCCATCATCCACCAGTCTCTCAGTCATAGCCGGCTCCGAGGCGATGCCCCCAAGGAGGAGAAAGACACTAAGATGCCTCCATCGCCCGATCCAGCGGATCTGAGGTTTCCCTCCGGAGCCAAAGCCATGGGTAGAAGGAGGAGCATCTCCACGATGACGCATCCAAGAAAGATCGCGGCACCCTCGGGCGCCGCCGTTGTTGGCTCCGGTGAAGACCGGAGCAAGGATTTCTCCCGGAGATGTGTCGACCACCTGCCACCACCGACCGCCGTCCACTAACCACCACATTTGCCGAGACCGACCTCACTCTGGCCACGGGATCCCACGATCCACCGCGGCCAGACACGCACCACCCCCTGGCCGAAGCCGCCACCACCGAACCCGGGGCCGCCACCCCGGCAACACCGACAGCCACCATCTTGGACTAGCGCCATCCACCCCATAGCTGGAAACTCAGTCAGGGGATGAGCTGCAGCGACGACGCCCTCAACAGGGTCACGACGCCCGTGGACGCCGCCATCGTCACCCCGATCGCAGTCAGGCATGGTTTTCACCCGCAGCCACACCCCACGACCGAAGACCAGCTGGACCAGCCGGCATACCACGGCCACTGCTTCACCCGCGTGAGCACCGCATCCGTCGTCACCCACCACCGTCCCGAGATCCAACCTCCACCGCCCATCGAGCGGCGCCCGACTGAGCACCACGACCAGCCGAGCCGAGCACGCCCAACCACGACCAACCACCACCCTCCCGCAGCATCACCGCCTGGAGCAGCGGAGCAGCGCCGCCCCCGAGAACGGCGACCGAGGGGTCCCGCCGCCGCCGCGCCGCCAGGGCTTTGCGCGGCGACGCCTCCGACGGCGGCGAGAGGAGAGGGAGGCGCAGGGGGGCCTGCTAGAGCCCGCAGGGGCACCCCGGTGCAGCCTCGCGCGGCCGCACGGGGGTGGGATAGGAAGAGGGGGAGGGCCCGACTCGAACTCCTCCGCGGGGAGAGAGCCGGCAAAGACGGCGCCGGGCTTCGGAATGGATGGAGAGAGGACGCCGAGAGGGTCCTAGATCTGCGATTGGCTGGGCCGGAGGTGGCCGGAGGAGGGAGATCAGCCGACGGCGGCGGCGGTCCCTGCGCGAGCGCGAACACGAGTCTTTGTTCACACACCTATTCTTCTTGTTTCCCTAAGATCATTTATTCATTCACCAGCAGCATTACAACGTTCGCTAGGACCATCTTCCATCGACATACTAGGAGAACAAGGTCTAGCTAGACTAGCTAATTTATGCGCGACTACATTAGCCTCTTTAGAACAGCGTTCATAGATAACATGAGTGAAGTGAAGCGACATGAAATAACAATTATCAATTAAGAGCCTGTTCGGCAGCTATCCGGCTGTGCAGCTCCACTCAAACGGCCGGAGCGCAGGGTATTTTCTGGGAGTCGTCAAAGTGGCGTTCCGTCCGCTCCTATATTGCGCGGAGCTGGATGATTTCCGAACAGGGCCTAAGGCACTCGGAAAGCCCGAAGATGAGCCCCCTTCATTCATCGTCATAATCACTCCAATATTATTCTAATTCACAACCATTTTGTTACATTCAATTGCACGGGCCAGGTTCATCTCATGTCTCAATGCAGTGGCTTCAACAATCAGGGTGCGTGGAAGCACCTGGTATTCTTCCATCCGTGGTGCATGCATCAGAAAACGATGGAGTAGCACGTAAACTAGACGCGCAAGTGGCAGAGAGCACGTGAGCGTAACGCATACTAATCCGCGATCGTTTCTTTCTTCGTAGCCGTGGACGACCGGACCAAGCCATCAGACCGTCCATGCAAGACCCAGATATAGTAAAAACGAACGAAGGCAAGCACAAATGGTCAAAATTGGTGTCTGCAGCCGAGGGGAGCTTTCGGAGGATGAGACGAAGGATCGATCGTGCGGTTGACACGGCCGGCGCTTACTCCACACGAACGGACGGGTCGGACGACCTATACACGCCCGGTCATGGCCTCGCCGGCTGCCAGCACGGCAATATCGGTCCTCGGAGGCCGGAGCGCAACCTGCCAGGAGAATCGAGCACGGGTCTTCGGTATTTCACCGGCCAGGACGCCCCGTCGCGCGCCATTGACCCGGTTGTACGTGTGACCTAGCTCACCTCGGCGCGCGGCCGGCCTCCGCCGGTTCAATGCAGCCGTTTTGTGGTTGATTAGGGTTGGCGGCAGCGGCAGCGTATCGGTGGGTGACAAGATAATCGCCATGTGTTCCACGCGCGCCTTGTTGGCCGGCATACTAACTCGGTCGTCAAAGCTCAGCAGGGACGACTTGGACCGACCGGCCCTCTCAAGTTTTCTCATGGTCTGCGTGCCACTCCCTGAGAGACTGCAACCTTTTTAACTTTGCAAGCCTGACGCACGAATGGTTTCTTGTCCTTTGCGCTGCGTGGACACTACTTTTCTGCTTGGCTACGAGCGACGCGGAGTATCTTATTCACTGGTATTACTCACGAGTCTACGAGAGGAACACCGTGTATAGTACGCACGTGTATCTCTGTGAAACGGCACGAAGGAAATTGACCTAGCTGTAATAACGACAGTAGGTTGGTGACACAGTGCTATAGGTGCGACTCATACGGCGAAAGCAAGATCGAAAGTGGTGGTAAGTTGACTGTAGTTCTCATACGAGGAAGGAAAGCAACGATCCAAAGTGTCGTGTTCTTTTCGTCGGTTTTAAGGAACTTCCATCAGGTTTATATACATAACCGCGGGAGTTTGGCAGGGTGGTTTTCCGATTTACAATTCAACGAATTTAAAGGAGAAATTGTTCAGCGAGTTTAATGGAGAAATATGGATCCAAATATAACCTACTCAAAACAGGGGACGCAGAAATGACTCTCGTGTTACTCCCCATGAGCGACCTGGGAGTGAAACTCTAGCCACCGGCCTCCACCATCCCATCTCAGCCCTCCTCTTTGCTCGGCTGCTGCAGGGCGTCGCCGGTCTCCACCACCATACTTCATCCCGACCCTCCTTCCTTCGCCATTGTTGGAGGGTGCCTCCTAACAAAGCCTTTGGTGGTGGAGTGACCTTTTTCCTTGCAAGGTGTGGGCTGCTAGAAATATGGCTCCCAATACTCCTTCTAGAAGAGGCATGTCGTGAGGGCGAGGGGCCTAGGCTATAGCCGGGCTCCGAGACCGGCCTGGCGACCTTATTCCCCACAGATCAGACACCTCCGGTGTAGTGTACCGTCACCCGCGCCTTTTTGGTTGTCACCCTTTCCACCACCATAAATTCAGGTGGATGACATAAGATTCCCATTATGTATAGATGGATCTGATGGCGGAGTTGATGTTTTTTGTTGATTCATCCTCGGATTTGAGCTCCAAGTCCGAGAGTGAAATGTTGGATGCAGAATAAGACGCGTTTATATTGATGGTCACTTAATGGATAGCATCCACCCGAAAGAACGAGAAGAGTCCGGAATCTCAAGTTGGCCGCGCGACATTTTATCGTGACAGAATCGGAGACCACGACAGGCTGATGAGAGACTACTTTCTGCCAAGTTGTATCATCGTGCCGTACGTGTTCCTACGACGCTTCTGCATGAATGAGCGGTTGTTTCGCCAAATTGCCGACGACATGCAAGTGGTTGAACTTATCTTTCATCAATGAAGATGTATGGGCGGTATCCTTTGGTTTTTCCAATTTTCGGAACGTGACTGCGACACTCTAAATGCTTATATATGGCTCCCCTGTAGATTCAATGGATGACACTCTTTGATTGGATGAAAAATGCAATCATCAAGTGCACGAAAGTGTTCGCTGACACTGTGGTGAAGGTTTACGGAGAACAATACTTGCTAGCACCCGAAGTGGAGTACACAGCTAGGCTTCTAGCGATGCATTAAGCAAAAGGTTGGCTTGGGATGCTAGGACCATTGACTACATTGCACTGGAAGTGAAAGAATTTCCCCCCATCTTGGCATGACCAATTCACTAGGCATTGCAAGATCCAACAATAATTTTGAAAGT
This sequence comes from Triticum aestivum, assembly GCF_018294505.1. Classification (NCBI taxonomy): domain Eukaryota; kingdom Viridiplantae; phylum Streptophyta; class Magnoliopsida; order Poales; family Poaceae; genus Triticum; species Triticum aestivum. The sequence goes on from NC_057807.1 coordinate 403,411,680, forward strand.
TGCTGCCTTGAAGATATGTGGATCTGGCATTGCTACTTTGGGTCGCCTGGATCTCATGATGACATAAATGTCATGTAGAGATATCATATAGTATTTGCCACGCTAGCCGCAGGTATACCTCTTCACCTTGCAACTTCACGATGAATGGCCATTATTATGACCAAGGATACTATCTAGCAAATATTGTCTATCCATCTTGGTCTACATTAATTTGTGACAACACTTTCTAATTCTAAGGGCATCTCCAACGCTGACCCTCAAACCGTCCGCATACGTCTGGACTGTGCGGTCCAGTCCCGGGAAGCAATACAATGCGGTCCTTTATCGATCCGTTCGGCGGTACGGATGCACCCTTTTCCGCAAAACCAAAGACAAAGTGGGGGTCGGGTGGCTTTGTGGGCGTACAGACCGATGCCACGCCCGCTCTTGACTACCCTAGCTCACCAAAAAATAATCCTCCCATGCCCGAGTGCATTCCCGCCCGGATCCAGCTCACCGCATTCATGTCATTGTAGAGCGGCGCTCCGCATTGACATCGGCCCAGAGCGGATGCGACATCTCACTGATGCTGGCATTGAAGCGACGCGCCGGCCAAGAGCGCCGCCCGCGCCTCGTCCCTGGTGTCCGCGCCTGTCAATCCCGGAGAGATGTTTGCAGTACGGAAAGGGATATATGTCTATCGCACCCGTTCAATGCTCGCATGTATGTATGTCGTCATTAAGCAGGCTCGCCAACCGAGGAACCGACTCTGGCACTGCGCATTGATGCATCCAGACGCTTGGCCTCATTGAAATCCGCTATTTAAAGACGACCACACCCGGCTAAACTCCACACAACTACATGTATGTCCACATCCTCTGTACCACATCCACCATGCTCGCGAGCGAGAACGCTCTATGGGAGAACCTGTCGACGGAGATGAAGTACGAGATCACCGCCTTTGCGGCTGCCTGGCAGAGCCGTCGTGCCAGGCGGATCGAGGCAGGCTTGCAAGCCAGCTCCCCCGAGGTCTCCGACGACTACTCCACAATGAAGGCGGGGTCCGACGACAACACCTGCCACAGCCAGAGCCGGTGCTTTTCAGCATGACCAAGGAGCAGGCGCAGGCGCACTATGACGCTACCATGGCAGATGAGGAGCAGCCTGCGTCAGCTCCTATGTCGGTGTTCTAACAGGCGCAGGAGGAGCAGAGGCACAATCTGCTCCTCCTTGAGAAGCACTGACTAGCGGAGGGCTGATGTCTGCTAGAACTACGTCGGTATTTCCCCAAAGAGGATGGGATGATGCAGTATAGCGACAGTAGGTATTTCCCTCAGTGACGAGACCAAGGTTATCGAACCAGTAGGAGAACCTCCTCACACCATGTAAACAACACATGCACACAAATAACAAATACTCGTAACCCGACGTGTTAAAGGGGTTGTCAATCCTTTCCGGGTACGGCGCCTCAAGATAGGCAAATAACGTGAGGTAAAAGTGGTAGATATGATAAATAGATCGTGGAACAAATAAATTGCAGCAAGGTATTTTTGTATTTTTGGTTTAATAGATCTGAAAATAAATGCAAGAGAAAATATATTGCAAAGGAAAATATGATGAAAAGAGACCTGGGGGCCGTAGTTTTCACTAGTGGCTTCTCTCGAGAAAAATAGCAAACGATGGGAAAACAATTACTGTTGGTCAATTGATATAACTTCAAATAATCATGATGATATCCAGGCAATGATCATTATATAGGCATCACGTCCAAGATTAGTAGACCGACTCCTGCCTGCATCTACTACTATTACTCCACACATAGACCGCTATCTAGCATGCATCTACTATATTAAGTTCATGAGAAAACGGAGTAATGCAATAAAGGGTGTGTCTAGCAAGGATTTTAACACTTAAAATGCAAAGGAAAACAAGCAAAGACTCATACCATACAAGACTCTCCAAACAAAGCTCATATCATGTGACGAATAAAAATATAGTTTTAAGTAAAATACCGATGGTTGTTAGAAGAAAGCGGGGATGCCACTCGGGGGCATCTGCAAGCTTAGTTGCTTGCTATTTCTTTGAATATAATCTTGGGGTGCCTCAGGCATCCCCAAGCTTAGCCTTTTGCTTATCCTTATTCCTTCATCCATCGTAAGATAACCCAAAACTTGAAAACTTCAATCACACAAAACTCAAACAAAACCTTCATGAGTCCGTTAGTATAAGAAACCAAACCACTACTATAAGTACTGTAGCAAACATATTCTTATTTTGTTTTTGCATTATATCTACTGTATTTCAACTTTTTTATGGCAAAAGCTCATCAAAGAAAACCATAGAATCAACAAAACAAGCATACAACACAAAGAAAACAGAATCTATCAAAAACAGAACAGCCTGTAGAAATCTGAAAATTTTGAATACTTCTGTAACTCCAAAAATTATGAAATATATTGGTGGACGTAGGAATTTGTCTATTAATCCTTTGCAAAAAGAATCAACTTAAAATCACTCTTCTGTAAAAATGAGAAATAAACTCGTGAGCGCAAAAGTTTTTGTTTTTCAGCAAGATCAAATAAACTTTCACCCAAGTCTTCCCAAAGGTCTTGCTTGGCACAAACACAAAAAACACAATCATAACAGTAGCATAATTGTGCTAACACTCAAGAACAGAAAGCAAAAAAGCAAAAATAAAATTTATTCATTGGGTTGCCTTCCAACAAGCGCTATCGTTTTACGCCCCTAGCTAGGCATAATGCGTAGGATCTAAGTGTTGTCTTCTTCATCCACTTCCTTGATCGAGCACTTGGGATTTTTTAAGGATTTTGCATATAAATTCTTCATGACAATACTTCTAGGCATAAGATTGAAAATTTTATTATTGCAAAAAGGATCTCTTATGACTTCAATAAAGTTAGGATGGATACTAATCATCTTAAGATCTCCTTTATCGTGGCTAGAAGATGCACCCTTATTTTTAGTGACTTGAGTAGTCTTACTAATTTTCACGGAAGTTTTAGCGGAAGCAAAAGCCGTACCTAGATTAGAAAAGATTTCTTCCAGTTTATCAATCTTAGACGAACTTTCTTCGATTCTTTCGTGAATTATAGTTCCCTTTTGTTTTAACAACTTAAAAACGTCTCCCGCTTTTGACCCAACTTTAGTAGCATAACTTTGCATATTTTCAATATGTACTATGGTAAGCATTTTCTTTTCAATAGCATCTAGTCTTACCATAACATGCTTGAGAGTCAATATTGTTTCATTGATCACGAGTGGTGGTGAATCGACTAAATTTCCCAGAACATTAAAAGCATCAAGAGAAGGACACGTCAAGAAATTCCCACCAGTAATCATATTAAGGACGAATCTATAACAAGTGGTGATGCCCACATAAAAACAACGGAGAAGAACAACAGTAGATTGCTTACGGATAGATCTATTGTGAGCATTGCAATCCTATACCAAGCATCTTTTAAATTTTCTCCTCCTCTTTGTTTGAAGTTGAGAACTTTGTTCTCAGGGGTGCACACAATAGAAGAAGAGAAATCCATAATGACGAAAAGTGATAAGCGAGATTGCACATGAGAAATAGATTTGATGAGAAAAAGGCGAATGAAAAAAAGGGCGAATAAAACGGCAAATTTTTGTGAAGTGGGGCAAATGGCAAATAATGTAAATTGCGAGGAGATGAGATTTGTGATTAGGAACCTGGTTGATGTTGAAGATCTTCCCTGGCAACGGCGCCAGAAATTCCTTTTGATGTCTACTAGAACTACGTCGGTATTTCCCCAAAGAGGAAGGGATGATGCAGTATAGCGACGGTAGGTATTTCCCTCGAGAGAATTCCTTATTTGGCCCTTTCTTAAATTTTGCTTCCTTTTTTGGCGCAAAAAACATTTTTTTTCCTTTTTTGACACTCTAACTTTATTTTGTTCCTTATGTGCCACTTCCGTTAGTTTTGACAAGTAGCGGTGTTAAGTATGACCTAGAAAGACCATTTTGCCCCTTGTGTAGAATGTGACCTGATTATTTACTTGCAAACGCAGAGGTAATGTGATATTTTTGTTCGCCCAAAAAAAGTGATATATTTTGGTGTAGTTCAATAATTAAAAAATATTTTTTGTTCGCTCCCTACTTTTGGTGTTTCCCCACCTTAAAATATTAGTTCGCTTCAAAGTATATTTGCATGTTAGTGTGTGAAATTTTATATATAATGAGCAAAAAAATCTATGATATCAAACATTCCACTGGTACAACCCATACTAAAATTGATTTGTTCTCTCAATATGGAGCGTTAATCTTCTCCTCCATATAGGCTTGAAGGATAAAATCATGGCAAGCCTGGTTGGTGGAGGAGGAAAATAAGAATGATTTAATAGTAAGAAAAGGAAGATAATACTGCTTGAGATGTGCATGGAGATTCTGAATATATATGTTTGATATTTTCTCCTCTTGACAGAGATTAGTCGAGGATTGTGAAGTCCTCATAATACTTAGGGTTCCTTTATTGTATATTTTACCCTAAGCCTCCGTTGCAACGCACGGGCAATTACCTAGTATACATAAAAAATAGTACTCGCTGTAGGAAAAAGAATAGTTACTATCCATGTGTACACGATTAAATCATCGTCACATCGTGCAACGCGTGGGCGGCTCTGGCCGTGCCGGTGTACTGCCTGAGCGCGCCGACGAGCACGAGCATGTCGAAGATCTGGTGGCTGTACTGGTCGATGTAGTCGAACTGTTCGAAGTGACGTTTTTATTTCTCGTTCTCAGGTCAGAAAAAAAAAGCACAATGTGCATGAGACATGCACGTAAACACGTGTGCAACCAGAACGGGGATCTCCTAGCTGTATTCGATTTTGTATACATTACGTATCCATGTAGGATTCTAATTGTTCTCTGTCCAGTATTACGTCCCTATACTAATTGCTAAAACTCCAAAGCCTTTACACATCGCGGAGCGCGAGCGCTCCGGCAGCGCGTGACGCAGAACCCAGTACCGCTGGTGTACACGAGCTCATGGCAGCAGCGTACACGAGCCCATGGCTGCCTCCAGCAACACAGGAGTGGCGCTACCTCTCTTTTCATTTTTGTTGACAAACTATTACCAAGGGCAGAACTGTCTTTGCACGTACCAGTTAACACTACTGAATGGAAAAATGTACGAAAGTGTCAAATAGGGAACAAAATTTAAGCCAACGTCCAAATAAGGAAGATTTCATTTTATAGGGCCAAATAGGGAACCATATTTTAAAAAAGGGCCAAATAAGGAATTCTCTCATTTCCCTCAGTGATGAGACCAAGGTTATTGAACCAGTAGGAGAACCTCCTCATACCATGTAAACAACACCTGCACACAAATAATAAATACTCGCAACCCGACGTGCTAAAGGGGTTGTCAATCCCTTCCGGGTACGGCGCCTCAAGATAGGCAAATAACGTGAGATAAAAGTGGTAGATAGGATAAATAGATTGCGGAACAAATAAATTGCAGCAAGGTATTTTTGTATTTTTGGTTTAATAGATCTGAAAATAAATGCAAAAGAAAATAGATCGCAAAGGCAGATATGATGAAAAGAGACCCGGGGGTCATAGATTTCATTAGTGGCTTCTCTCGAGAAAAATAGCAAACAGTGGGAAAACAATTACTGTTGGGCAATTGATAGAACTTCAAATAATCATGACGATATCCAGGCAATGATCATTATATAAGCATCACGTCCAAGATTAGTAGACCGACTCCTGCCTGCATCTACTACTATTACTCCACACATCGACCGTTATCCAGCATGCATCTAGTGTATTAAGTTCATGAGAAAACAGAGCAATGCAATAAGAACGATGACATGATGTAGACGAGATCCGTTTATCTATTGCGGAGATATAGATCTCATCTTGTTATCCTTAGTAGCAACGATACATACGTGTCGGTTCCCCTTCTGTCATTGAGATCAAGCACCGTACGATCGAACCCACTACAAAGCACCTCTTCCCATTGCAAGATAAATAGATCAAGTTAGCTAAACAAAACCGAAATATCGGAGAAGAAATACGACGCTATAAGCAACCATGGATATAAGAGATCAAAGAAGACTCAAATAACTTTCTTGGATAAAAACATAGATCTGATCATAAACTCAAAGTTCATCCGATCCCAACAAACACACCGCCAAAAGACTTACTATTGGGAAACGTAGTAATTTCAAAAAGTTTCCTACGCACACGCAAGATCATGGTGATGCATAGCAACAAGAGGGGAGAGTATTGTCCACGTACCCTCATAGACCGAAAGCGAAAGTGTTAGAACAACGCGGTTGATGTAGTCGTACGTCTTCACGGCCCGACCGATCAAGCACCGAAACTACGGCACCTCCGAGTTCTAGCACACGTTCAGCTCGATGACGCCCCTCGAACTCTGATCCAGCCGAGTGTCGAGGGAGAGTTCCGTCAGCACGACGGCATGGTGACGATCTTGATGTTCTAACGTCGCAGGGCTTCGCCTAAGCACCGCTACAATATTATCGAGGAGGACTATGGTGGAGGGGGGCACCACACACGGCTAAGAGATCAAGAGATCAATTGTTGTGTCTATGGGGTGCCCCCTGCCCCCGTATATAAAGGAGCTAGGGGGGAGGCGGCCGGCCAAGGAGGAGGGCGCGCCAAGGGGGGGGGTCCTACTCCCACCGGGAGTAGGACTCCTCCTTTCCTAGTAGGAGTAGGAGAGAAGGAAGGGGAAGGGAGAAGGGAAGGAAGGAGGGGGTGCAGCCCCTCCCCCTAGTCCAATTCGGACTAGGCCTTGGGGGGGGCCTGCCCTAGGCAGCCCCTCTCTCTTTCCCGTATGGCCCAATAAGGCCCAATACTTCTTCCCGGCGAATTCCCGTAACTCTCCGGTACTCCGTAAAATACCCGAATCACTCGGAACCTTTCCGATGTCCGAATATAGTCGTCCAACATATCGATCTTTACGTCTTGACCATTTCGAGACTCCTCGTCATGTCCCCGATCTCATCCGGGACTCCGGACTATCTTCGGTACATCAAAACACATAAACTCATAATATAACTGTTATCTAACTTTAAGCGTGCGGACCCTACGGGTTCGAGAACTATGTAGACATGACCGAGACACGTCTCCGGTCAATAACCAATAGCGAAACCTAGATGGTCATATTGGCTCCTACATATTCTACGAAGATCTTTATTGGTCAAACCGCATAACAACATACGTTGTTCCCTTTGTCATCGGTATGTTACTTGCCCGAGATTCGATCGTCGGTATCTCAATACCTAGTTCAATCTCGTTACCGGCAAGTCTCTTTACTCGTTACGTAATGCATCATCCCATAACTAACTCATTAGCTACTTTGCTTGCAAGGCTTATAGTGATGTGCATTACCGAGAGGGCCCAGAGATACCTCTCCGACAATCGGAGTGACAAATCCTAATCTCGAAATACGCCAACTCAACACGTACCTTCGGAGACACCTGTAGACCTCCTTTATAATCACCCAGTTATGTTGTGACGTTTGGTAGCACACAAAGTGTTCCTCCGGTAAACAGGAGTTGCATAATCTCATAGTCATAAGAACATGTATAAGTCATGAAAAAAGCAATAGCAACATACTAAATGATCAAGTGCTAAACTAATGGGATGGATCAAGTCAATCACATAATTCTCCTAATGATGTGATCCCGTTAATCAAATGACAACTCATGTCTATGGCTAGGAAACTTAACCATCTTTGATTCATGAGCTAGTCAAGTAGAGGCATACTAGTGACACCATGTTTGTCTATGTATTCACACATGTATTATGTTTTCGGTTAATACAATTCTAGCATGAATAATAAACATTTATCATGAAATAAGGAAATAAATAATAACTTTATTATTGCCTCTAGGGCATATTTTCTTCACTTTACATCATATGGATCTCCAAGAGACCATTGTATTGATAATCAAGAGAGAGAGAGAGAGGAAGCCATCTAGCTACTAACTACGGACCCGTAGGTCTACAAAGAACTACTCACGCATCATAGGAGAGGCACCAGTGGAAGTGGTGAACCCCTCCATGACGGTGTCTAGATTTGATCTGGTGGTTCTGGACTCTGCTGCAGCTGGAATTGATTTTCGTTGCCTCCTCTAGGGTTTCTGGAATATTGTTCTATTTATAGAGCGAAGAGACGGTTCAGGGGCACCCGAGGTGGGCAGCACCCACCAGGGCGTGCTTGGGCCTTCTGGCGCGCCCTGGTGGGTGCTGCTCCGCTCGAGCAGCCCCCGAGGTGCTTCCTTGGCCCATTGGCTTTCTTCTGGCCCAAAAAAATCCTCCAGGAGTTTCGTTGCGTTTGGACTCCATTTGATATTTATTTCCTGCGATGTAAAAAACATGCAGAAAACAGCAACTGGCACTGGGCACTATGTCAATAGGTTAGTACCAAAAAATAATATAAAATGATTGTAAAACATCCAAGAATGATAATATAACAACATGGAACAATAAAAAATTATAGATACGTTGGAGACGTATCAAGGGCCAAATCTACGGCGAGCGCGCAAGCGAGAAGGTTGTGGGCGCCATGGCTGCGGCGAATACAAACTTTGTTACGGAGCAGCATGCCCTCTACAAGGTCGTGTTTGCTCAACTTAGTACCAGCGCAGCCAGACACAGACGTGACCGCACAAGGCTGGCAGTGCAGCCGTGCAGGCGGTCGAGGATGAGAACGCCACCATCTGTGCATCCTATGCGTCGTCGTCCAACTTTCAGGGGCGCGTGTGGCTGGTGGATAGTGTCGGATCATCCATGTCCATCATCGACCTCAAGTCCGGCACCAGCGACGGACTGGTCGCGGACTCCTCCAAGGATGAGTAGGGGATGAGAGGTGGCAGGGCATTGTGTCCCATGTGGCCCGGTCCATCTCTCATGTTCTACTCTTCCTCGCCGGAATCCGCACCTCCACTTCACGGGTCTTGAACGTGCCGCCATTCATGGAGACGATAGATGGAGGACGTGGCTGCCGATGGGAATACAAAGAAAGTGGATGATTGTCGCGGCCGTAGAATCGGTTTAGGGTAGGGTCGCTTTGTTTGTTCCAAATGTTCAGAATGTAATGAAAAGTGTTCGAAATGTAACGAATTTTGTCCCGTTTATGTCAAAATCCGCCATGTTTGCACGAATATCGCCCGGTTAGTTCAAACTGGCTTGCAATGTATGCGGGCAGTGTTGGATGGCCGCCTCGGCATCAATGTCCGCGGACGCCCCCCCCCCCCCACACACACACACCCTCAGTGTCTGCGGACGGATGGTGGAGCAAATTTATGGGTCAGCGTTGGAGATGCTCTAAGAGCAGGAAACATAATTTTTTTGCCATGGCACAAGAAGCTTAGAGGAAAGACATTGAGAGAGCATTTACAGTGCAATAGGAGGCTGCTCATTACATTAACAAGTATATCTTGGCAAATATCATGCCATATTGTGTTCTCCTACACAACATGATCATAGAGGATAGAAGAGAAATGTCAGGCCCCATTGACTATGAACCTAATGGCGGACCAGTCAGCCCCCGTAGAAAACATGACCGCACTAAAGCATTTCTTGAGGCGTACCGAAAGATTGAAAATCGAGCCTCCCATCACCAGTTGAAGGAGGATCTCGTCAACAACCATTGGCGGCTAACTAGGAGAAGCACTTAAAATTGCTTCAAATTCCATTTATTTTCATTCAAAACAATTCAGTTGGTCAGATTATTTGTTAATTTGGATTAATTATTTATAATAATATTTGTTGAATTATGCTGGTTGTTTGATCTAAATTATTGTCTATAGGCTAGAAAAAACATACGACCCTAGACAAATGGGTCATGCATGCAGGGGAATTAGTTTGCCATATCCATATGGAGTGTGTTCCATATCACATATGACGATTGCCAATGTGCCGAATCAGCTATAGTTGCCCTTAGCAATACAACTCAGGACAATTGTTGAGTTGGAAGAGAAAGAAATAAGAAAAGAGGGTATCTTGTTTTTAGCCAAGAGATGATCTCTTACTAAGAAGAACAAGACAATTATAGCCATTTTACCGGATGTCATCTCTTAACTGTGTGTTTTTTATTTCCATTTTAGTTTTTTGAGGAATCATCGGGTGAAGAGTTCTCTCATCTGAATATATTGCTCAAAAGCGACCAAAGCCAAGAGTCACCCCTCCTTAGGCTTTGACTGATCTAGTTTATAAGGAAAACCGGATCAAAAACCTGAACAAGTTGGCCCCCTTTATGAGGGAAACCAGACCGAAAACCGTTACTATAATTTTAATCACTCAACACATTTAGGAGCATGCAAATATTAATCGTTCGCTATAGTATTAAGAAATGACTAATTGTATAATTTATTTGTTTATCTTCTCTACTACTCGCTCCGTTCCATAATGTAGCGCATATAGATTTTTAAAAAAATTAAACTTCACAAACTTTGACCAAGTTTATAGAGAAAACTATTTATCTACTCCCTCTATTTTTATTTACTCTGCATATTAGAGTTGACTGAAGTCAAACTTTGTAAAGTTTGACCAAGTTTGTAGAAAATAATATAGACATTTATCATAATAAATCTATACGATGTGAAAGTACATTCAATAATAAATCTAATGTTGTTGATTGGGTATTGTATATCTTAATATTTTTTTGTTTATAAACTTGGTCAAAGTTTGTAAAGCTTGACTTTGACCAAAGCTAATATGCGAACTAAATAAAAACGGAGGGAGTACAATATCAAATGTATAAAATATAAAACCACGTCTTATGATGGATTTAGTGATATATGTTTGGCATTCTGATGTAAATGTTTTTCTCTGGAACTTAATCAATGTTTATGAGGTTTGACTCAAGAAAATCTAGATACACTGCATTATGAAACGGAGAGAGTATAAGGCATGCACGGCATACGATAAGACCATCTTCTCAACGACTAATGCGCCTTTAGAAACAGATTGAGACGTAAAAGAAAACTCAATTGACTACACAGAGGTCCTTCCTAAAATAAACGTAACGCTAGAGCGAGGTGAGCACCCCAAGATTCGTGATCTCGACGGCACACAGACCGCCATGGCATACCATTGACAGACCACCTACACTACACACACCGAACGAAAAAACGCAAAACAACAAAGAAGATCGCCCCCGCTCGACCATACGCCATGGATGCATGCCCAACAAAGGCATAAAGCATCGCGCATCATTCCAGTCCGTGACCGGTCGATCCGCGGTATGATAAGAACTGACCACGCTTTGGGGCCGACAAGAATCGCGGGCTGCCACGCCACCGCCGAGCAATCCTCATGATCGCTGACAGCAACGGAGCGACCGACGTGCGTACGCGCCGCGCCGGCGATCGATGCGCACGCGAGGACGGACCCTCCGCTCCCGAGATCCGGGTCCGGCCAGTGGAGGAGCGGAGCTAGCTGGGCGTGCGCAGTCGATGTCCCCCACCCCATCTTTCGCTGCTGCCTGTGGGCGACCGGCACGGGGTCGGGCCGCTCAGCGGTCCCTGGCAGGTGGCCAGGCCTGCCTGTGACGGTGCCGAAGCAGCTGTCATCGGGGCCAGGCCGGCCCCCGAACGGTACTTTAGTCGGGGAGATTAAGCTTCCAAACAAATGGAATGAAGTCGGGCAGATCAAGTTTTTTTCACTCCTAACATGTGTATACTGCTGGCCTACTCCACAAGGACACATCTGATGAAACCCTCCTCTGTTTGCTCCAGTGCATACGCGTTTATAAAAAGATGAACATTTCCTCAAAAAAAAAGCGAGATAAGGACGAACAGCAATCAGATTGAGGCGCCATCCATCCAGTAGTAGTAACATCATCATCCGAGCAGTAACGCAACATTATTCCTGGATAGGAACAGTGGCGGGTGCGACTCGATCGCGGGCACGCCATGTGGGGTGATAGCACCGCAGTTCCCTCGCGTGGCAAAGACCCGGCAGAGATAAGCTCGGACCAACGCCCAAGACGGAGAACTCCATCTCGATTCCGTGGCACAGGGCAGCGCTGTTCTCCTCACCTGGTTCGGCCGGGCGTGGCGGTGGCTCCTGGTCCTGGCTTGGGTGGATGCACGCGATGCGCCAGCACGGGCGCGAGCGACGTGCGTCCGGTTCGTTCAATGCACGCACCTCGCCTGCCCCGCCCTGCCCAGGTACATGCAACATGCGGTGCATCGACCGGTCGCCGGATTGGATTGGATCGGATCGGATGAATTGAACACGAGCAGTCGTCGCGCCGCGAGATGAAAGTCGTGCGAAAATCCATGGAACGCTTTACTTGGTGGAAATAATAATACTGTACTGTACTAGTCAACTGATTTCACAATTAAGATCGCTATAAGGCTGGTCATAGTGAAAGTAACATAGGTAGTAACATAGATGCCACATAAGCAAAAATGATGATGTGGCAAGTAGTTAATGAGGAGAGAGGCAAATAGAGTAACATAATATGTTACCATCACATAGCGGTTTCCAATGCATAATGAGTCTACAAAGTAATAAATGAAGGCAACTATGTTACCACACCTATGACACTATCCACTATGAAGGTAGTAACATAGACTAGTAACATATGTATGTTACTAGTCTAAGTTACTCCCCACTATGACCAGCCTAACATTAGCGGGTCAACTAATAAACTCACTGGCAAAGAGGATGTATACTAATTTGTACGTATTTGACCGGATCGAAGTAGATATACATACATACGTACACGCGGACACGTAATGCCCACTTGTCCTGCTGTTCTTCGCCAAAAAGCAAAGAAAACTAAAAATATCTCCTGGCGCTGTCGCCGCTTGCGGCAGATCACACGTTTGGGTCACTGCAAATCTCCTGGTCAGTGGATTTTCCTAGTCCCTCTCCTGCAGGCGACATATATACCAGTAAAAATCGACATCTGTTGGCACCTGTGCGGATAGTCTTGTACTGACGATGTCAAAAGGTATGGCAACGCCAACGCATGATGGGTGAGCTTTGGAGGATTGTGCACAAATGGCAAAAGTTTTTACTCATGAGTCGTATTCGCATCTCTTTTTTTTTTGGGACAATTCACATCTTGTTTGCCTCACGCAAGAATTGGATTATGGATATAAATAGAGTTTCACTGGCGCGAAAGTTATACTCATAAATTCTCAATCCCTATTCCAGTGAGTTAGAAAATGGTTAGCGGTTTTGCTCGACTGAGATTTCCTTATGTTGCACTTTCCTGGATGGACCGGCACTTAAGGAAAATTCAGTCGACGGAAATTCAGTCGACGTTTTTGCCCGACTAAATTCAGTCCGGAAATACTTGTCATCAAAATGGATAAAAGGGGATGGATTTAGATGTATTTTAGTTCTAGATAGATCCTTTTTTATCTATTTTGATGATAAGTATTTTCGGACGGAAGGAGTACTTTGTAAATCTTTGTCCGGTTCAGTCTGCCAATAAGTTCAAAGCACCTCCTCTGCGCCTGTATAATGTTGGTCGAATTCCAGTTGATGTTGGGAAACTTTGTAAGCCTGAACACGAGGTTAAAATTCTGAACACCCAACTTATGGTTCCTTGTGCACTAGCAAACCGTTTTAGGCAACAATGTGCCTTGTCGCTAGCCACTTGCCAATCTGCTGGGCGCATCTCTTTTCACCGTTTCTGATAATAGTTGTTAATCTTGTAAGAAAGTTATAAGTAATGCTATACTAGAAATCTTACATTGAAGGTTGTTAGCTTTCAGTTACTCATACTGGTTCCTCAAACACTGACCAAGCTCTTTTACCTTCCAGTTCAGGTGAGCTGAGACCTCAGGTTTTCGGACTCACCGAAATCTCTATGAGCAACGAGAGAGGTGCCATATTGTGCAAGTGTAAATGTCGTTCGGGTGTTCCGTTCATTTGCTTAAACTTCTGTGTGCTTCACAAGTTGATTTTGTATTCACGTTTGCAACACACAAACACTAGCTTCGCCTAGTTCAGTTTCAGTGTGACATGCATGCTCTGAGCATAAACACGCAGGCTCACCGCATCAAACGAACTGAATCCTGCCAAAACCTTGATCATTCAGGATGCAACTCCTGATATTCAGTGTTCATCCAGGTTTCAGAACACCCCCCTGACAACGTCGTCGAAGAAGTTGTAGCATGTGGACTTGCGCTTGAACATAGCTGCTACTCCCGATACTATATTCCTACTTAAAACAGAACATAACTCTGCTAGAGCCCTTACTTAAGCAGAACTTAACACAAAGTAATGCCAAGAGTTCCTACAGCCGACTGGAAATACAACTGAACTAGGGTCCTAGAGAACTAAAGCAATAAAATTAAAACACGACGGACAGAGCGACAAGTTCAATCATGCATGAGCATCAGCTCACAACGTGATCACAAGTTGAGTCATGGATTCAAGAAAGAGCAGACACCGCTCTTATGATGGATCAGATGGCAACAAGAGGGCAGACAGACGCCGCGCCGCGCCGCGCCTCGCCTGATGGAGCATGTCTAGAGCTATTTCACATGACCAAGGCGCTTGAGGGTCCATAACACACCTTGAGCACCTTGTTCCTGGGCAGCTCTCTTCTGGGGTTTGGGTTCACTGATGCACTCCACAACAGTGTCTGTGAACGTCTCCACAAGAACACTCACCTTGCATGTGAACCTGCAGAGTTAATAGAACATCAGATATGCCCATTTCTATTTCGAACTCTACCTACCATCTTAAGCAAATTATCAACCAGATGCATTTCCACCGCCCAGAATAGAAAACATAAGACATCAGAGTTGTTATTCATTAGCGTTGACGTGGTAGCTAGCCCGTGCTTATGAAACTACAGAAATTTTCTCAAAAGAACATGGACTTCTGGGCTACTTCTGAGTAGCCTTCAGTGTTTATCACCATTCCATTATTGCCGCTGCAGTGTTTATCAGCATTGGATTTACCAACTGCACGATCTTGTATAATTATTCAATTTTCAAACATTAGTGCATGACACATCAGAAATGCAGCTCGATTATCAGCTATGCATGCCATACGAGCTGGTAGTACAGCACAAAGCGTTCAAAGAACACTCAAGTGAGTATAGAATGGCCAGTAACTGTCACACCTTGCGGAGGAAGCCACTAGTGGCTTTGCCTATGATAATATGGATAATGTTACATTTGAGGTAATATAATGCACAATGCGCCTATATCTGTTGAAAGTACATAAAAAAACAAATTAAAGATTCGCCGGTTAATAGGAAAGCTTACAGTTTTGTATGGTCATGTCCATGTTCTTGAAACTCATATGTTGGACTCTTCCAGCCAATTGCACTGCAGAGTTGAGCCAGTCTCGAACTTGCTTCTGGTTCTTCATTTGCACCGCCTATGAATTCAAACAAAATCAGCAATTATAAAACAACAGTTTAACTTCAAAAATAAGATTTATGCATATATTGCTAGAGTGATGCATGCCCAAGATTTTATTTGAAACACTGTATTCTTAGTTACAATATTCTTGAACCAAAATACTGAACATTCAGATAATTAACTTCTTAACTGTATGAAATATTTGAACTGTAATGATCCTTTCTACCCGAGTCATGTCTTCGGAATTTGGACATGACATTTGCCCAAGGTATACATCATCACGAGAAAGTACACCATGCAACAGGTAATTTGTGAAGAAACTGTTAATACTGTATGTAAGATAAAGCACCATCGTTTCCTGACCAAAAGATAAAGCACCGCCCAGAAGGATATAAAGAACATGCTCGCATGCTATCTATATTACGTCAATGGTTTAAACTGGCAATTTTCTAGAGAAGGATTTCACAGTAAACTAAGAATCATTCTAACCAGCTATTGTGAATTTTGTAATCCTGGACAGTCTGCAGAAGCCAGAGAAGTTAGTATCCATGTAAGTTAGTTTCAGTGCTATGTCCACATTACCTTGTTTTCATGCCAGATGAACGTCACTTTCTTCTGATATATCTCACTTCTCCTAATAATTTAAGTTACATGTTATAGTACAATAAATATCACTCCCTCTGCCCGTAAAAAAAATCATGCTTTTTCCACGCAAGAACAGTGTCAGGTCCCTGTTTCTCCGTGGCTTACCAAGATTGCCCCTTAATCCTCTCCATCCCATCGGCCTTTTCCTTAAATCTCATGTGGTAGTTATTCCAAATCTTGCGTGGTAGTTTGTGTGTTCCTAATCTGGCTAATGACTGATGTCAATTACTTCTATGAACGCATGATTAATTAGGGGCAGTTTTGGGGAAATAAGAAGGCCAGTTCTATCATTCATTAATCTATACGCCCAGAAAATTACGCCCCTTTTTTATGATCAGAGGGAGTAAATATACAGATGAGCAGGTTATAAGATCATCCAGTCTCTCATTATATAGGCAGCAATAAGTAATTCAAATTTTCCATTCAAGTACATTGATATCTAAATTTTGGCTAACACAACCACACTAAAGAGATATAACTCTTTGTCCATCTTATATGAAACCATAACATTTTATGTACAGGTTGTATTGATTATTCTGAAATCAATCAGATTTAACAGTGGCTAAAAGAATCATGAGAAGAATTAAAAAAGATAAGAATTTCAAATACCAAGAACATGCCCCTCACCGCAACCATTTGCTTCACCACTGCTCAGCACCACACAAGCAGACTCTTTCGGTGAAGGATCACCATGCCCTTTATTATCACTCTCAATGGCGAGTTCAATTTCCTGCTGCGGTTGGGCAACACACCCTGTAGCTTTGGGCTTTTTGTGCGTGCATAACACCTCCTACAAGTAAAACTATTAGGAGCATTCAAACAAAAAATTGAATTTTTTTGTGAATTACATAAAAAATTCTTCTAGCTGATGAAAGAAGAAAGAAACCCAAGATATCACCGATGTGCTCAAAAGGAAGATGGAAAAGAAATGAATGCAAGAGATGTTGTCATCTTTTACCTTTTCTTCCAACTCCTTCTCCGTTCTTGTATTGATCGGCATGATACTAGGCTCCTGGTACACAGGCGGCACCATAACCACTGAGCGGAAAGGAGTCACCTAAAAAAAGTTAAAAAAGTACTGGTAATTTATATGAAAATGATTTCTTGAACATTGTACCGTAAACTGAGTAGAACAAGAGCATTTATAAACTGATAATTTTACCCAAAAAATCTCCTCTATTATGGACATTAATTACTATAAACTAGAGCGAATCTGAAAGATTGCGATCCAATCGGGGATATCACGATGTGAAGCTTCGACCGAGAGCTACATGAGCGAGAGGAATTAGGGATCCACCTGAGGGAGCGGAAGGGAATACCGGAATAGAGGACGGAGACCGGGATCGATTGGAATTGAGCACGAGCTGCGCGTGCGGTGGGAGGAAAGAAACTAAACCTAGGGCTATGCAACTCGTATTCCCATAGGGCCATAGTCCACTATATATACACATGCATGTGAGGGAAATATGCAGAAAGCCCCTTATACAACGGGGAAAATACAAAGACTCTACATGGCTATAAATATAACTTTGGAGAATTAGGTAATGCACATTAACTAACAACTGGTCCAGATATATGGCTCCAGAAAGCATATACCACAAGTGAGCATGACACTGTATAAAAGAGAGGATCCATTGTATGGCACCTAAGCTAACCGTATGGAAATTTTGGCGAAGATGGCATGTTATGCTGGGAAAGTTCTATGAGGATCTTTCACAAAATCAAACAGCGAAAATAGAAGACAAATTTTTTAAGGTGTTAGAGTAGGCTCACAAAACTTGCGAATGAGAAGGGGATGATATCAGAATGGTTGAGCTGTGGACAACTAGTAGTGCTGAAGAAAACAAAAAACTGCCCTAACATTAAATAGCAAAATGATAACAGCAGAAATACAGCTAAGCGTTTATGATCTGTATGGAACAAACCATTATAAGCTTTTTGTTGAACAAAGATGTAGAAGGACACCAACCTCGCCATTCTTACGTGCTTGCAAATACATACCATAAAAGTTATCACACTACGAGTCGACAATGTTACTTGGTTCAAGCAGGCTCTGGAATAAACCCAAACTATGACAATCTGTCACGCAATTATTAGTCTGCAAAATCTTGAACACCCCTCCTAGTCTAAAGACCATCAATCTTTCAGATCATTATTTCGAGCCAATCAAGGGCACTACACTTTTCCCCTAAGAAAAAGAAGACGGCTTATTCCAATCTGAGTCGCCAACAATAACGCTGCACTGGAGCAGATACTGAACTATCAATTGTGGCATGTACAAGATCAGAAACTGTTGTTCAAACACAATCGCAGAAAGTGGATGATTGTTGTGAAGTCTCAAGTGAGCGCTTACCCGCAACGAAATGTAGGACCGCGCGATGCTCTCGGAGGCCGCACGCGTGCGGGAGGGGGGACGGGCCGGGTTGGAAACCGCGTTTGGGGTCGGGGCCGGTCTCGGGGACGCCGGGCGCAGGGCACCGGATCGAAGCTCGTGCGAGTTGGAGAGGGAGAATATTCAGTTCTCTTTGGGGCTGCAGCCTAGATCTCGCTGGGGAGGGGATGGGTTGGGGCGGCCGGCCGGTGGCATTCATCCAAATCCACCAGGGAGAGGGCCACGGCCACGCGCCTCTAGGAGAACAGGAGGGGGAGGTTCGCGGCGGCGGCGGCAGAGGAGAGGAGACGCCGGAGTTTGGGGTAGCCGCGGGAACATGGGCGGGCCGCCATGGGAGGGTTTAAGGGGACGAGCGGCGAGGAAGAAGACAAGGGCAAAAGGAAAAGGATCGAATAATGGAAAGGCTAATTTTTTTCGTTGAGGGAATGGAAAAGGCTGACGAAAAGGCAAAGCGCCCTGTCCCCCACAGGCCCGCAGCGTGCGAAAGATTCCGAGTTCTGGGCCAATGGAAACTGGGCAAGCAAACCTGGCCCAGCAATAACAGCCCATGACACTAGTGTTAACGCCGAGCGGCCCGTCACAGGAAGCAAAAGCAGCGGGGTGGTGGCTGATTGGCGACGGACGGCTGAGAATGGCGACGGCGACGGAGTTGGACTCCGGTGGCGGCTCGAAGAGGCGGCGGACGGGCGAGGGAGGGGAGCGAGCGCATCCAGGCGCGGGAGCGGCGGAGGAGGACAGTTTTTCGTCGCTGCCGGAGGCGCTGCGGCTGCACATCCTCGGCCTCCTCCCGTTCAAATCCGCCGTTCGCACGGGCGCGCTCTCCACCGGGTGGCGCGCGCTCTGGGCGCACCGCTGGCCGGCGCCCTCCTCGCTCGACCTCCGCCTCAAGACCCACGCGCCCCCGCCGCCGATCCTCGAGTCCCTGGAGCGGCGCGGCCGGCGACGCCTCGACCGGTTCTCCCTGACGTTCCAGATCGGCAAGGGGGACCTCAAGCCCGACGGCGTCCACCGCGTCCTGGACTACGCCGCCGCCTGCTCCGTCGCCGACCTCCACGTGGACTTCGCCCACCGGACCCTGGGCTTCATTTTCAAGCTCCGCCTCCCTCAGGGCGACCCCCACCTCACGCGCCTCACCGTCGGCGACATTCGCGTCGGCCTCTCCAAGCCCTTCTCCGCCCGCTCCCACACCTTCTCCGTCCTCGAGGTCATCTGCCTCGAGGGCGTCACGCTCTCCGACCACACCGTCGAGAACCTGGTCGCCGCGTGCCCACTCCTCCGCACCCTCGACCTGCGCTACTGCGATGGCCTCGATTTCGTCAACGTCGAGACCGCCGGGCCTGAGGAGCCTCACCGTCGCGGAGTGCAGAGGGGTGAGAGACATTTCTACCATGGAGGCGCCCAGCCTTCGCTCCTTCCGCTACAGCGGCTCCTACATCCGCGCCCTAACAATCCCTGCCACCTGCGCGCTCGCCGACCTTTACCTATGCTTCGGCGGACCTGCTGGTCGCCTCCGGCCTCTAGGCACCCCAGTCTGTTTCGAGTCTGCTTGGCCTGCAGGGGTGCCAAGAAATTGGCTTCAGGCACTCACCAGCCTCTCAAACCTGACCGTGCTCACCCTCTGCAGCAGTGCCCTGCGGGTTCGTTGCTTACTGCATTTCATTCCATCGATTTAATTGCATTACTCAGTTACTCACAGGTCATGGCCTTCTTTGCAGAGAGTGTCTGCCGAGGCTCGTGACAGATCGCTAGCCGAAAACGCCGCGTCGTGCGAATTGCGGAATTTGCGAGAGCTGCAGCTGCTGATGTTTGCAATGTACAACAGCAGCGTGGATGACATTTGCGTTTTCATCGTGGCCTGCTGCCCCCCTCTATTAGAGAGGATGTTTGTGCAGGTGAAGATGACCTTGGTTGCTAAACAGATTTCTCTTGCTGCTAAACAGATTGCACTATGGCCATGAGAGATGCATTTATTTAATACTCATTGTATCGTATGCTTTCTCTTGCTGTGCTTTACTTCTTCCTAATGCTTACTATGCTCTGTTCCAGCTTCCAACAAATAGTCACGATTATAGACTGGGCTCAGAACCATCAGAATCAGAGGAAGAGCTACTAGTGGAAAACGGGCCAGTGGAGGAGCTGCGGGGAGATGCGCCACCTGAAGAAGATGGGTCAGAGGAAGAGCTACAAGAAGAGGAAGATGAGCTTCAGGAGGAGCTACCAGAGGGACAGCTATCACAAGAGGAAGATGAGCTTCAAGACGAGCTGCCAGAGGGAGAGCTATCAGAAGAGGAAGATGAGCTTCAAGACCAGCTGCCAGAGGGAGAGCTATCAGAAGAGGAAGATGAGCGTCAAGACAAGCTGCCAGAGGGAGAGCTATCAGAAAAGGAAGATGAGCTTCAAGACGAGCTGCCCGAGGGAGAGGCATCGGAGGAAAATCAATCAGAGGAAGACTGGTCAGATGAAGAGCTATCTGATGGAGGGCAATGAGAGGAAGAGCCAGTAGAGGATTGCCTTGAGAACCTTAAGTTGCTCAAGATGACGAATTTCAAGGGGGGCGACAATGAGATGAGGCTACTAAGGTTTGTGTTGAGGAACTCTACTAGTCTCAACCAATTGCTACTGTTTACATCGAAGAGTGATCGACCAGAGTGGCTCCAGAAGGATCATCTGGACACATCTGATATTCTTGAAACAAAAATATTGCCACTCTTCTCGGTGAGTCTGATGGTGATGCAATTCAGGCATTTCATCGGGAGGACTTTGTCGACGTCTAGTTAATTTTTCGGTAGCGTAGTCTTACAAAATCATTTGCAATGTCAAAGTCTAGCAACTGCTGGGCAAGATATGCATGACTCAGCATTCTGTATTCCATGAAGGATTATGGATAACTAGTGTAGTCTTATACTGTGCAGCCTGCACCTTAAGACTATCTGAAATATCACTTTTTACTTCAGTGTCTATTAATGTTATTGCCTTGCTGGTGTTTTCTACAAACAAACTGACTCGAGTCCAACAACTGAACAAGAAAGTCTTGCAAACACTCTAGAATGCTGAGAATTGTATGCATTATCTTTGTACTCTTCAATCTTCATGTAGCAGTATATACTGATATTAGCGGCAGCGTTACGTTTTTGCAGCATTACTTTTTTCCTTGATAATTGCCATTGTCCCTTTCTTACTAATATTAACGGGTCGCTCCCTTTAGCTTGAAGATTAAATGATTATTGTGCTGAAGTCATAAGAAAACCTGATTATTAACAGAAATCAACTTGAATTGGGCCCGGAAACTGTGGGTCAAAAATATTCTTTCTCAAATTTGACTTATCAGTCACTTTGAATCTGGACAATGATCCAGTTTTTGTCAATACTTTCCCCCATCAATTTAGCTCAGCCTGGCCGGTGGCCACTAGTGCTATTTTCGATCGTGTGGTACAAGATAGGATAGTGGTAGCACTCACAATCTGACTGAAGGATGACACAACTGAAAACCTATGGCTATTAGCTCAGTCGCAATGCAATCTTGACTGGAGGATGATACGATTGTGACTGACAAAGAAGAGTCGCGTTGAGCGTGTCATCCATGATCTCGCCCAGAAAATGACTGGAGGCTATGTATATCCCCCCCCCCCCCCCCCTTCTCTGAACTTCAAGTGAACAGTAGTAACCAAACACATACCCAAGCACAGAAAAAACAGAATGGCTGCGTCCGACGAGACACCGATGGTGCAAGACCTGGCTTCGGCCGGCGTCGAGGAGCCGCCGAGCCGGTACTTAGTGCACGAGCAAGACCGTCATGGCGACCTGCTGGCTGCCGACGAAATGCCGGAGCCCATCCCTCTCATTGACCTTAGCCGGCTCATGGACGCCGACGAGGCTGACAAGCTCCGGGCGGCTCTACAGACCTGGGGCTTCTTCCTGGTGAGCGAGCATCTGTGCATGTGTGCACCTTAATTACTCTTCCCTCCGTTCACAAGTATAAGATGTTCTAACCTTTTTGTGAATTGGATACATATAGTCATGTTTATGTTTGTGTGGTTGTTCATCCATTTCAGGCCGAGTGTAGTCCATATTGAAATATCCAAAACATCTTATATTTGCAACGAAGGGAGTACTAGCTTGTGAAGTTATTGAACTCTTAGTGAAACTGTTTAACTTGTCCAGGCCACCAATCATGGGATCGAGGATTCTCTCATGGATGCAATGATCAGCGCGTCAAGGGAGTTTTTCCGTCAACCGTCCGAAGAGAAGCAGAAATGCAACAACCTGGTGGACGGCAACGGCAAGCACTACCAGGTGGAAGGGTATGGCAGTGACAAAGTCGTTTCCGAGGATCAGGGCCTGAACTGGAACGACCGGTTGCATCTGAGAGTAGAGCCGGAAGATGAGAGGAATTTTGCTAAGTGGCCCAGTCACCCGGAATCTTTCAGGTTACCTACTCCCTTACCTTGAGTGATGTTTTTCACATTTCTAATACTGTATTAGCTACTCCCTCCGTTCGGAATTACTTGTCGTAGAAATGGATGTATCTAGAACTAGATACATCCATTTCTACGACAAGTAATTCTGAACGGAGGGAGTAGTTGCAAAGGAAGGCAGAGTGAGAACTTCAGAAAATTATCAGTGTAAACTGCACTCTGGGTAGGTAGTTAATTGTCTCGTAGCATTTGCGCATCTCTTGCTAGTGGGCCCGTATTACCATATCATTTCCTATAATTAAGTAAGGCTGAAAGTTAACTAATTTTGACACAACTTTCCTTTGTGAATGTAGACTTTTGAGAACTTCTATTAATGACGTAGTTTTCTCGATGTTGTTTCGTGAATTTATTGATTAATTACTTTCTTTGTAAGATATTCAGAGTCTGGGGTGATTACCCTCTTTTCAAAAAGAAAAAAAAAGATATTCAGAGACAATTCATAGAAACTTAATAAAGAGACCAAAATCTTTTATTTCACAACACTATTCTAGAATCTTTCTACAGGGATGTGCTAAATGAGTACGCATCAAAAACCAAGAAACTAAGAGACCTTGTCTTGCGATCAATAGCCAAGCTCTTGGAGATTGATGAGGATCACTTCGTCAACCAGATATCAAACAAGGCTTCCGGGTTTGCCAGACTCTACTACTACCCTCCATGTCCGAGACCTGACCTAGTTTTGGGCCTCAGGCCTCACTCTGATGGTAATCTCCTTACCATCCTTTTTGTCGACGACAATGTTGGTGGCTTGCAAGTTCAGAGAGATGGGAAATGGTACAATGTTCCAGCCAAGCCTCACACACTGGTGATCAACTTGGGAGACTGCCTGGAGGTAGGCACCTACACATACTAGCTAGATACGCACTTCCTCTCTTGAATGGTATATAATGATCAGTGTTATATCCTATTTCCTGAATCCTAATGCTTCATTGACTCGTATGTGAAATTTCGGTGCAGATAATGAACAACGGAATCTTTAGGAGCCCGGTTCACAGAGTGGTGACGAACACCGAGAAGGAGAGGCTTTCGCTGGCCGTGTTCTATGCCGTGGATGAAGAAACAGTGCTGGAGCCAGCGCCCGGTTTGCTGGATGACAAGCGACCACCAAGATACAGGAAAATGATGACCAAGGATTTCGTGGCTGGGCTCTATGAACATTTCCGTCAAGGGAAGAGATTCGTCGACACCCTGAAGATATAAATTATGCGTGTTGGTTTATGGAGTTGTTGCTGTGATTACCTATATGAAATAAAGAGATGGTCCTATCCTCTGTGAGTGGGGGTTTTACCGATCATTGTCATAAGCAACTCAGTTTCGGTTTATTTTTAATTGTTTCCAACAGACGCAAAACTTTGCTCCATCTCAGTAATTAAGAAGAACGGTGTGCCAGTTACTTAGTGGAAACACAGCCACGTTAAGTGTGTGGTCACTTCTCTTCGAGCAAGCTACTTCAACTTCACCGCAAAAGATCACAGATAAGACTCTCGCCGCAACAGCTGCGTGATATCACATTAAGATGTGCCAAGCTATCAGGCACATACAGTATATCGGCACACGGCAACTCCAATTTTCAAGAAGGCAACGACGAAAAAAATTATAAGCTCAATGTTTTAAGGGCACTTCTAGGTGTCGGTCGACCGATCCAACCACGTCGCCTCCCCCGTGGCACGATGACTCCAGCATGGGCCGTTGGATACCCCACCCTCGTCATCCTTCCTACCACGCACGCCTGAGACAAAAATATTATTTTCTCAAATTTGACTTGTCAGTCACTTCCTTGAATTTGATCAATGATCCGGTTTCTGTGCATACTTTCTTGTCAATTCGCAGCTCAGCCTGGCCACTGACCATTTGTGCTATTGTTGATCGTGTGATAAAAGAGAACTATTGGTAGTACTCTACTCAGTCTGACCGGAGGACGACACAATTGAAAATGTATGGGTATCAGCTCAGTCGCAATCTTTTTTTTTTGTCGAAATAGAGGCATAAGCTTTGCGTCATCCATTAATTAAGGAAAAAATAGAGTTAAGGTTACAAATTGACACAAAAGCGTCAAATGAGAATAAAAAAAAGGCCACTACCCTCCCGGCATGAGTTGACCCACACGCTTAGCACTCGCGGTGATCCAAAGCCTCGCTTCTATTTTAATCTCCTCCATAAGAATTGTCGTAGGGGCGGATTTGTGTCGGAAGACCCTTGCATTCATCTCGTTCCAAATAGTCCAACACATAAGCATGATGATAGAAGCCTTTGTTGGAACACACCGTACGCTATGCTAGCACCAAATAAATTTTCTACCCCGCACCCATGATCATGCTACTGGAAATAGATCACTAGATCGGGTTTACCACTAGATGCGCACTCAACGCAGCGGAAGTAGAGTTGGTGATGTGTGTAGTCGTTCGGCCGATCTCCAACGAACAGCGATGTCCCGCGAACAACAATCTCCCGGATCCCTCGAACGACTCCTTGTGGTTCCCTCGAACGGTACATCCAAGCACTACATGTAGTGGTGGACGCACAACAGATGCCACGGGGTGGCTAAAGAGAGGGATAGGCAAGAGGCAGTCGGTGGGCTCCAGAGGCAAGGTTGGTACGAGCGAGCGGGAGACGCAAGACGTACCCAGGTTCGGGTCTCTCCGTAGAGATAACACCCCTAGTCCTGCCGAGTGTGGTTTATATGAAGATGGTACAAGCTTGCTCCTAGAGCTGTTTTGGGGAGGAAGGAAGGCAGGCCAGTGCATAGGATGTTCCCTCTCCGTGTGGTGGATGTAAGTGTGTGTGTGTGTGTGTGTGTGTGTGTGTGTGGCTAATGGAATCGACCCTCTGCATGGAAGAGCACCGGGGGGTCTTATAGGCTGCCCCCCAGGTTACAATGGTAAAGATACATAGACGCGGGGCCGAGTCGCCAGTGTCTTGGAGCCGGCAGCGGGGCGCCGGGTCCGTCGGGCGCGGGTCTTGCCGGGTCCGTCGGGTACGGGCCGTACCGGGCCCACCGGGCACGGGTACGGGCCGTACCGGGCCCACCGGGCACGGGTACGGCCGGCTGCTCAGTGCTGTAGGCATGCTGGGTGGTCGTCATGGGACGACCACGCCGTCTTGCTACAGGGTTGCGCCCCCAGGACACCACCCGCCCTAGGCGGGGGCTTGGTCGGCACGGCAACAGCGCCCGCCGGGGCCGGCGTAAAGGGGGGCGCACTATAGCCATGCTGGTTTGTCGATGAAGGTTTGACTTGGTAGAGCTGGCCGGCTTGTACCGGCCGTCTTGGTTGGGTTGCGGGACCTGGCCGGGTTGCACTGGGAAGCCGGCCAGGGGCAAGCCGGATTGAGGGGCATTGCTAGCCCCAATGTTTTTGAAAGGGATCCGGGTTTCGTTGCCTGATCGGGGACCATCCCCCCAACAGTAGTCCCGGAAGCTGTGAAGGCTCACTAGCTTCAAGCAGGGGGGGCCTTCGCAGTTTCACCCCCCTCAAGAGGCAGCTGGGTTGATGAAGTTTGTGGCCGCCGGGTTCGGCAACACCCACAGTGTGCCAGCTTCTGGAAGTCGTATCACGGGACCCCGTTGTGGGCGGGAAACCAAGAAGTCTGCTGAATCTTGAATGGGAAGGGACCCCCCCCCCCCCCCGCGGCCCGGCGTGGGTGCCACGTGGTAAACAGCGGCCGGAGAGGCCCTGCCAGGCCACGCGCGCGACAGGACGTAGCAGCGAGCTAGGGCCCACCATGGCGTGCCCTTGGCCCTCGTGCGAGGATTGATTATGGCCAACACGGACGGTTGCGCTTCTCGGGGTAGTTAATTTGTGGGGGGAAATGTGCCCACACAATGCGGGGAAGTGTAAAAGCGGGCGGAGCCGATCCCACTTCCCCACGTACGACCGTGGCTATAATATCG
This sequence comes from Triticum aestivum, assembly GCF_018294505.1. NCBI lineage: Eukaryota > Viridiplantae > Streptophyta > Magnoliopsida > Poales > Poaceae > Triticum > Triticum aestivum. The sequence continues at coordinate 403,438,422 of NC_057807.1, forward strand.
GAGGGAGGGGCCGCGGAAATACTCACACATGCACCCCTCGCCTCGTCCTACTTCTCTCTGCCCAACCTCTCAAGCTCGCCGTCGACCGGAACGCCAGGCGCCACCCGAATCGCCCACCGGTCGCGCTAGCTCCTTCTTGCCGCCGAACTTCGCACCCTCACTGAGCCCCACAGATGGCACCGCCAAAGGGCTCGTGGGAGGGGTCCATCATCACCGACGCCCATATCCAGTACCTCCGCGACACTCGGCGGCTGCCGTCAGCGAAGGATGTGGTCGCGCGCTCGCCCGGAGAGGAGGTGGAGCCGCAACCGCAAGCTGGCGAGTGCGTGGTCTTCTACAACCACTTCAAGCGCGGGCTCGGCCTCCTCGCGAGCACCTTCTTTTGCGCTTTCCTCTCTTTCTTCGGGCTGCAGCCACACCATCTGGGTGTGAACGCCGTGCTGCAGCTCTCTGGTTTCGTCACCCTCTACGAGGATTACTTGGGGGTGGAAACAGATGTGGAGCTCTGAAGCCGCCTCTTCTTCCTTAAGCAGCAGGGACCGGAGGCCGGGGCCATGTCCGACTGCGGGGCCGCCGTCGTTTTGATCCTGCCGCACGGGGTGTTCCCCAAGACGCCTATCTAGGATTCTGCCAAGAAGTGGTAGAATACCTTCTTCTACGTGCGGAACGTCGGCGGAGGAGCCGACACCATCAACTTGCCCCCGTTCATCAATGAGAAGCTGCTCGCCAAGATGAACTGGGGTTACATGCCCAAGAACCCGTCGCATGGGGATGCAAAATCTGTGCAGCCGGATTGGGGAGATGCCGGTGCAGGGGGGCTCAAGGGGACGGAACTTGTCGCCGCCTTCATCGCGCGCTGGGTGCTTCCACTGCAACACCGGGCGCACATCATCAGCCAGATAGGTGACTGTCGGGATCCCACCCCGATGTTGTCTGGGAGGCTGCCGGTGGAGCAGGTTGTCGACCGGGTGAACGGCATCTCTAAGGCCGGGTTGGCCCCGGACTGGCGCTTCGGGAAGGCGCCCTACAACGCAGAGTACCCGGCGCTAGTGGTGAGTCCTTGGTCCCCTTTTTCGCAATGTCACAACTCTTCCACCGTCCTGATGCGGCGAGGGAGGTGCTGTTGAATGCAATCTGGCAAACACGTGACGGGACGAGGGCGCAGGTAGTGGCCGTCGAGCAAGCCCGCTCGAAGGGGGCAGAATCTTTTGCCGAGAACTTGGAGCAGGCCGACGCTAAAGCCGGTGAGGTGCGCCGCGCGGGTAAGTCTCCACACCAAGACCTCTTACGAGGCTGGTCGGACGATGATGTGGAGGTTCTGATGCACGACGGTGGTGCAGTGCCATCAGGGGGAGGGGATGGCACCGTCGACCGCCCCAAGACGGCTGCGGAAGATAGCCGTTCCCGGGTCGTCCTGCGTGTCAGCCACACGGGAAGGATGACGTGGCGCCGAAGCTGGCCACGAAGCGCGCAGTGGAGCGACCGGCCGCACGCAGCAACCATGCCGCCAAGAGGGTGCGCCGGGTCATCCCGCCGCCACCAACGAGGCAGGCCATCCCAACGGCGATCAGATAAGTTTCCTTCGCTGATCTCTGTCAATTGCTTGGCCGCATCTTTCTTATATTTTCTTCACATGGCTCAGGACACCTCTTGACTTGGTGTTGGCCACGACGACGTCGCATTCGGAGGTGGCTTCTCATACCGGAGGACCCGGAGCAACGCCATTGACCGAGATGAGCACATGTCTAAGGACACTGGTAGAAAACAGGGCTTTGGTTCACCTAAAAAGAGCATTAATCCCGGATGCATTACAAACCGGGACTAATGTGAGCATTAGTCCCAGTTCAAATGGGACCTTTAGTCCCGGTTGGTGCCACGAACCGGGACTAAAGGGTGCGATGCCTATTAGTACCGGTTCGTGCACCAACCGGTACTAAAGGTTAGACCTTTAGTCCCGGTTCGAGCCACCAACCGGTACTAATGGGGTTTGAGGCATTAGTACCGGTTCGTGGCATGAACCGGTACTAAAGGTCCCATTTTCAAACTCTACCCCCCAGTGGATCGCCTTTTCAGTTTTGTAAAAAGCAAAAGAAAATGATAAAAACTTCAGAAATTAAAATCCTTCCAAATGTAGTTATGTTACTACATGTACTAGTTAGGAAAATTTTAAAACTTAAATTTGGACATGTTTTGTAAAAAAAGTGTAGAAAAAATGTAAAACGGCTATAACTTTTGCATACGATGTCACAAAAAAACGTATAATATATCAAAATGTTCAGCATGAAAATCCGCATCCGATTTTGACGGCCTACGGCCTGTTTGGAAATTTTTAGAATCCTCAAATTCTAAAAGGAAAAAAAGTTATGCTCAAATTTCAGTTTTTTTGAATTTTCGTTAAATCTGGTCAAACTATGGTCAAACTACTTATTCAAAAAGTATTAGTATTACTAAATAATTATTCAAGAAGTATTAGTGTTACTAAATAATTATTCAAGAATATTAGTGTTACTAAATAATTATTTCAGTTTTTTTGAATTTTGGTCAAATCTGGTCAAACTGTGCTCAAACTATGGTCAAACAATGGTCAAACTACTTATTCAAGAAATATTAGTGTTACTAAATAATTATTTCAGTTTTTTTGAATTTTGGTCAAATCTGGTCAAACTGTGGTCAAACTACTTATTCAAGAAATATTAGTGTTACTAAATAATTATTGTTTTTTAGAACAATAGTTTCAAACTCAAACAATGAAATGTGTGACTTTATGCTCAAGCTAAATTCCTGAGGGTTAATAGGATTGATATCTTACTATTGTCAGGAAAACAACAAATGCAGACTTGGAAACGAGGGAGAATAGAACCCGAAAGTTAAGCGTGCTCAGGCTGGGTAGTGAGAAGATGGGTGACTGTCCAGGAAGTTAGAAGATTTGGAATGATGATGGGTGATTAGAGATTAAATTGGAAAATAATTCAGAAATTTGAAAATCGATTTTTTTAAAAAAATATCCAATTTTCTTTTAAAAAAATCAAAATAAATTAAGAGTTGACCAATATGATACTCATACTGAAACTTGATATGGTCATGAAATAGTCTTTGGTGATATAATATTAAAGCAATGAAGGGAAATTAAGAGTTTATTGTGGCTTTCAAGAAATCAAGATGGGGCATGAAGTAAAGATGTTGGTTAACCAAGAGAAAGCAAACTCTCGTGGGGAGGACGACGCCCAGGGAATCGAACGGCAGAGGACGCGCAAATTGAACGGCTGGGGGCCGGCGCCTAGCAGTGGCCCATAACAAAACAGTAAAAAGCCAACGCCCAAAAGAAAAAAAAACAGCAATGCTCATGCTAGTATGATTTTCTTCTTCCGATGAGGGTTGCACTGGAATCAGTTGTGCCCCCCGCAAAAAAAGTCAGAACCAGGACCCATTCCTTGATCACTTTAGCTACTTTTCAGTTGCTTGAAAATTTATTTTAGGGTCAGTCCTTTTTTTCCCACTGTCTTATGCACTTGATGAGCACTGCAACGGGCATGCAGCCGATGCACGCAAGCTTTCTTTAGCGTGAGTACTAATAGGCGGACCAAAAATACTAATCGGCATGTTTCTTGGCTAGTGCCAGTTTAAATTTAAAGAGAAATTTTATGGTGCCTTTGCTATTTGATAGTCGTCTAAAGAAAACAGGTTCATGCTAATATTTTCTTTTTATGTGTTTTTTTTTCCTTTTTTTTGTCTTGAGTCATTATTTATGCACTTTAGTTGTTGCCTGAATTTTAAATTTGGGTCAATTGATTTCTTTTGGCCTTTGATTTTTGCTTTACGATTCGTGCTGTATTTTCTTTTTTGCCTGTGCTACTTGTTGTACTGGACTTGTTTGTTTCGATTGACAACATATTTGGGTCAGTCGATTGCCACTGGACCGAAGCCCGTTAAGAGTGCGATCTAGCCTTCATCTCTATCCCTTTGTTTGTATCTTTTGTGGGTATTTTGCTTCATTCTTTTATTTCAGTTTTCTGCTTCTATGCGTTTTTTCTCTCGTTCCTTTATTAGTTAATTTTTGTTATTTTGTGGATTGTTGGCCCTCCCCTCTATCCCTTTTTTATTTTTTGTTATTTTTTTTGCTTTGGTTTTTTATTTTTCTTTATGGTCAGTTTGTTTTTCTTTTGTGGAATTTTTGGATATTGGGTCAATGTAAATGTATAAGCACAAATACTATAAGGTACATGGAAAGATTGCACTATTATATAATTATTATTCTTTGCATACTGTAAAATGTGCAATTTCAGTGCAAAGTGGCGTGCAAGTTTTATTTTCTTTCTTTTGAATGGGTAATACCAATGTCAACAATTCATTTTATATAAAACCTCATTATTTTGATCTTTTCGTTATTGTTTTATTCTTCTTTAAGTTAATAATATTGCCACTAATTCATTTCTCCTTAGGAAACTTTTTTGTGAAAGTTTCACTATTGTATGCATATTGGGAAAAAACGCAATTTTTGTGTATATTTTGTGCAAAAAATTTTATTTTAGATTTATTTCTATGTGTGTAAGTATAAATGCAAGTACTAAATAATATGTGTGTAAATTATAGTATAATGTGAAAATTGCACTATTATATGCGTATTCTTTGCATATTTCAAAAAAAATGCAATTTCAGTGCAAGTTTTGAAATGTTTTTCTTTTTTTATTTGTTTCTAAAGGGTTTCGTTTTTTTAGAAAACTTCATTATTTTGATTTTGTTTTATTTTTTATTTTCTTTGTTCTGAAAGGGTAATACCAATGCCACGGATTCATTCTTCCATAGAAAACTTTATTTTTTTGATATTGCTTTAGTTTTTATCTCATTGTTTGATTTTGTTTTAGTTTTCTTTTCTTTTCTTTTGTAAGGATAACACCGGTGTCACTAATCCATTACTTTTTAGAAAACACATTTTTTTGTGGAAATCACACTATTATATGCTCATTTTTCTATAATTTCACTATTATATTTTCCTATAATTTCACTATATTATAACAACATAGTATATCACCGAGCATACCTATGTGGCTATGTATGGGCTTGTAATATACTGTTACATATGGAGCTGCCTTGCATGTATGCATGGGCTTGTAGACAGCAATTAAGTGGATGTACTAAATTGATACGGCAACATCATGGAGGGGAGTCGTCCTCGCATGCATTAGCTCCGACTGTGGCGTTATTACTTGCTCCTAATAGTCACGGCCCGAAGAAATCGCAAAGAGACAAAAAGTGACTGACCCAAATATGATATTCAGTCGTATTGACATGTAGTCAATCCCTTTCTTGATCAATTTCTCATCACACACAACAAAAGAGTCTATTCAGGGGGAGCACAAGGTCGTTGGGCACAACAGAGGTAACCAATGGTGTTCAGTCACACAAGATAGAACAAATCATCCCTAGGTCGTCATAGATAGAACAAATCATCACTAGTTTGTTATGGCGATCCGACAACCTGGTTCCCATGAGAGCAACATGATACCTGCACCGTCATGTTGATGCTTCGGGCAACGGGGGCATCATGATGACGGCCAACAGGGCAAGGTACATCCCAACCAGTGGCGGAGCTAGCCGAAGATCACTGGGGAAAAAACAAAAATCTTCAGTGTTTGGGGAGGGGGGCAAATGCTAACACAAAGTCTAATCTAAGCCTCCCTAAATATTTTTTCTTCAAGAATTGATG